>NC_135993.1:11150772-11325264 GCF_053455715.1 Rhinoraja longicauda
CTACACCATTCCCCTGCATTGGAGTCAAAGAGCCACACAGCGGGGGATCAGGCCCTTCGGCCCGATGCTGCCACACCAGCTTTTCGTTCTCACCGAGCAAACAGCTAACAGTGGCCGATTTCATAAGATCATCAGCGATCGGAGCAGAATTAGGCCATTCGGCCCATCAGTCCTACCCCACCATTCAATCATGGCTGATCTATCTCTCCCTCCTAACCCCATTCTCCTGCCTTCTCCCCATAACCCCTGACACCCGCACTAATCAAGGATCTATCCATCTCTGCCTTAAATGTCCTTTATCGTTCATTCATTAGTTCTATATCTCTCTACATCACCGTCCACATATCGGTTTAGTTGAGTTTAGTTTATTGTCACGCGTGCAGTGAAAATATCTCCTTTCCCTTCCCCGTGACTCTTGGTCTGAAGAAGGGTCTTGACCTGAAACGTCACCCATTCCTTCTCTCCAGAGATGCTGCCTGTCCTGCTGAGTTACTCCAGCACTTTGTGTCTCTCTTCGGTTTAAACCAGCATCTGCAGTTCCTTCCTACACCTTTGTCCCACCTTGTCTGTGGTGGCCAAGTTGGCAAGTTGGGCTGGTCCAATTCGCCTGCATTTGGCCCATGTCCCTGCAAACCCGTCCTATGTGTAAGTGCCTTTTGAAAGTCATCATTTCAAGCGGCACGGTGGTGCAGCAGTACACAATAGACAACAGGTGCAGGAGGAGGCCATTCGGCCCTTCGAGCCAGCACCGCCCTTCAATGTGATCATGGCTGATCATTCTCAATCAGTACCCCGTTCCTGCCTTCTCCCCATACCCCCTGACTCCGCTATCCTTAAGAGCTCTATCCAGCATTCAGAGAATTGGCCTCCACTGCCCTCTGAGGCAGAGAATTCCACACCTTCACCACTCTCTGACTGAAAAAGTTCTTCCTCATCTCCGTTCTAAATGGCCGACCCCGTATTCTTAAACTGTGGCCCCTTGTTCTGGACTCCCCCAACATTGGGAACATGTTTCCTGCCTCTAATGTGTCCAATCCCCTAATTATCTTATATGTTTCAATAAGATCCGCCCTCATCCTTCTAAATTCCAGTGTATACAAGCCTAATTGCTCCAGCCTTTCAACATACGACAGTCCCGCCATTCCGGGAATTAACCTAGTGAACCTACGCTGCACGCCCTGTACAGAGTTTGTACGTTCTCCCCGTGACCTGCGTGGGTTTTCTCCGAGATCTTTGGTTTCCTCCCACACTCCAAAGACGTACAGGTTTGTAGGTTAATCGTCTTTGGTAAAATTGTGAATTATCCTCAATGTGCTGGATAGTGCTGGTGTGCGGGGATCGCTGGTCGGTGCGGACTCGATGGGCCGAAGGGCCTGTTTCCATGCTGTATATCTCACTTCTTCAAAAACTCTGGACGGAGCGGATGTGGAGAGGATGTTTCCACTGGTGGGAGAGTCTAGGACCAGAGGGCACAGCCTCAGAATTAAAGGACATTTCTTTGGTAAGGAGATGAGGAGGAATTTCTCTAGTCAGAGGGTGGTGAATCTGTGGAATTCATTGCCACAGACGGCTGTGGAGGCCAAGTCAATGGATATTTTTAAGGCAGAGGTAGATAGATTCTTGATTAGTACGGGTGTCAGGGGGTATGGGGAGAAAGCAGGGGAATGGGGTTAGGAGAGATAGATCAGCCACGATTGAATGGCAGAGGCTTTGATGGCCAAATGGCCTCATTCTGCTCCTATCACTTGTGAACATGAACTTATAAATTCAATTCAATTGTAAACGCCGTGGTAGTCTTGCTGCCTCACAGTGCCAGAGACCGGATCTCAATCCTAACTGCGGGTGCTGTCTGAACAGGGTTTGTACGTTCTCCCGTGACCTGTGTGGGTTTTCTGGGCAAAATGAAAGAAAAATCAGTGAAGAATTTGGTGTCACAGCTGCAGAGAAAGTGCAATTAAAAATAAGTGCAAGGGTCGGCCATGAGGTAGATTGGAAGATCGGAATAATAAGCCTAACAGATGCTTGGCCTGTCATTGCCTGTTGAACTTGGCTTCCATTTTGTTTGGATTTATGGAAGGAAAATGCCATATCACGGGGCCTGGATTTTCCGATATTTGTTCTTTGATGCTCACCTTTCCTTGTTTACCACCCCTCCCCTGACCTGCCGATCCCTGTCTTTATCTTTGCCCGGGCTTAACTGTGAGCTTTAATTAAGTTTAGCTTCGAGATACAGCGTGGAAACAGGCCCTTCGGCCCACCGACCAGCGATCTCCGCCTGCACTTGTGCTATCCTACACACTACTGACAACTTTACAATTTTACCCCTAGCCAATTAACCACAAACCTGCACGTCTTTGGAGTGTGGGAGAAACCTGAGCATCTTTCTAAGTTCCACACGCTGGAATTTAGAAGGATGAGAGGGGGATCTTATTGAAACATATAAGATTATTAAGGGATTGGACACGCTAGAGGCAGGAAACACGTTCCCAATGTTGGGGGAGTCCAGAACCAGGGGCCACAGTTTAAGAATAAGGCGTAGGCCTTTTAGAACGGAGATGAGGAAAAACGTTTTTCAGTCATAACATTGATTCTCTTGTTACAATGGCACCTGTCAAGGGGTGGGATATATGAGGCAGGCAAGTGAACACTCAGTTCTTGAAGTTGATGTGTTGGATGCAGGAGAAATGGGCAGGAGTAAAGACCTGAGCGACTTTGACAAGGGCCAGATTGTTACGGCCAGACGACTGGGTCAGAGCATCTCTGAAACGGCAAGGCTTGTGGGGTGCTCCCGGTTAGCAGTGGTGAGTACCGACCGACAGTGGTCCGAGGAGGGACAAACCACAAAACCGGTGACAGGCAGGGTGTTGTGGCGCCCAAGGCTCATCGATGCGCGAGGGGCAACGAAGGCTATCCCGTCTGGTCCGAACCGACAGAAGGTCGACTGTGGCACAAGTCACAGAAAATGGTCACTTGGTGGCCACGGGAGGAATGTGTCACAATACACAGTGCATCGCACCCTGCTGCGTATGGGGCTGCACACGGAGGGCCAACAGCATGTTGGGCAGGTGGGTCATAATGTTTTGGCTCATCGGGTCATAATGTTTTGGCTGAGATGTGGGGTAGTCTGTCTTAGGGCACAGAAAATGGAGGCCGTCACTGTGCTGTAGAGTGGCTACTCCTACGTAAGAACAGGCTGTGCAGTGATTGGGAATCCCTGAGGCAGTGTGGGTGTGATTCAATAAATGTCCTCCACAACAGACATGGATGAAAGACGCTGGGAAATGGATTCGGAGCGAAGATTGCAGGCTGGTTAAACCATCTGTGGTTTTGCCACTGCAGTTTCTCCCTGAACTGTGGCCCTGAACAGACCTGTCTCTTAAGTCGGTGAGGATGCAGGCTAGTTTAGTTTCGAAACAGGCCATTCGGCCCGCCGAGTCCATGCCCACCAGCGATCCCCGCACACTAACACCATCCTACACACACTGGGGACAATTTACAATTTTTTCACCGAAACCTATTAATCACGAGTTTAATACTGAACACCTCCGCTCAGTCCGCCTAACCTATCTGATCTCCCGGTGGCTCAGCACTTTGACTCCCCCTCCCACTCCCACACTGACCTCTCTGTCCTGGGCCTCCTCCATTGTCAGAGTGAGGCCCAGCGCAAATTGGAGGAACAGCACCTCATATTTCACTTAGGCAGTTTACACCCCAGCGGTATGAACATTGACTTCTCTAACTTCAGATAGCCCCTGCTTTCCCTCTCTCTCTATCACCTCCCCCTTCCCAGTCTTACTGTCTCCGACTACATTTTACCTTTGTCCCGCCCACTCCCCTGACATCAGTCCGAAGAAGGGTCTCGACCCGAAACGTCACCCATTCCTTCTCTCCAGAGATGCTGCCTGACCCGCTGAGTTACTCCAGCATTTTGTGTCCACCTTTGATTTAAAACCAGCACCTGCAGTTCCTTCCTACACAATCATCAGACCTGCACGGGAGGAAACCGGAGCACCCGGAGAAAACCCACGCAGGTCACGGGGAGAACGTACGAACTCCGTACAGACAGCGCCCGTGGTCAGGATGGAACCCGGGTCTCTGGCGCTGTGAGGCAGCAACTCTACCGCTGCGCCACCGTGCCGCCAGTCCCATGCTTGAGTGTTGGACCCATGAACAGACTGAGACGGAGGGCGGTGCTGGGGGATGGCTCCACAGGGGAAGGTGTTTCACAGCGCTCTATTGAGTAAGGAAAGACACAAAGTGCTGGAGTAACTCAGCGGGTCAGGCAGCATCTCTGCAGAACCTAGATGGGTGATGTTTTGGGTCGAGATCCTTAAAGCAGTTCAGCAAGCCAACAAAACGTGGACAGGTGACATTTCCTTCAAGGGTCCCGACCCGAAATGTCTCCTATCCATATTCTTCGGAGATGCTGCCTGACCCGCTGAGTTACTCCAGCAGTACGTGCCTTTCTTCGGTAAACCAGCATCTGCAGTTCCTTGTTTCGAGTCTATAAGAGTGCTGTGTTTACCAACGTGTTGTGCTGCTGCAAGTAAGAAATTCGTTCTTCTGTTTTGGTACATTTGACAATAAGAAAACTGGGGAGAAGGCAGGAGAATGGGGTTAGGAGGGAGAGATAGATCAGCCGTGGTTGAATGGCGGAGTAGACTCGATGGGCTGAATGGCCTGATTCTACTCCTATCACTTAATATCTCACAGTATCGCAAAATGCTGGAGTAAGTCAGCATGTCAGGCAGCATCTAGGGGAGAAGGAATGGGTGACATTTCGGGTCTCGACCCAAAACGGCGGCACGGTGGCGCAGCGGTAGAGTTGCCGCCTTACAGCGAATGCAGCGCCGGAGACTCAGGTTCGATCCTGACTACGGGCGCCGTCTGTACGGAGTTTGTACGTTCTCCCCGTGACCTGCGTGGGTTTTCTCCGAGATCTTCGGTTTCCTCCCACACTCCAAAGACGTACAGATATGTAGGTTAATTGACTGGGTAAATGTAAAAATTGTCCCTAGTGTGTGTAGGATCGTGTTAGTGTGCGGGGATCGCTGGGCGGCGCGGACTCGGTGGGCCGAAGGGCCTGTTTCCGCGCTGTATCTCTAAAAAAAAACGTCACCCATTCCTTCTCTCCAGAGATGCGGCCTGACCCGCTGAGTTACTCCAGCATTTTGTGATTCCTTTGATTTGTACCAGCATCTGCAGTTATTTTCCTACACAACTTAAGATCTTATGAACGCTCCTGACTCTTGGTGACACTTGTGTAGAAGGGAACTGCAGATGCAGGTTTATACCGTATACAGGCACAAAGTGCTGGAGTAACTCAGCGGGTCAGGCAGCATCTCTGGAGAAATTAGGTGGGGTGACGTTTCGGATCGAGACCCGAGACTTCACCCATCCCTTCTCTCCAGAGATGCTGCCTGACCCGCTGAGTTGCTCCATCACTTTGTGCCTGTATTCGCTCTTGAATCTTGAAGTTCTAACTGCTATTTCCAATGGAACTAAAAAAAATAATTCCGTCAGACTGTTTTGAAAAAGAGCAGCAATGTTTTATTTCCTTGGTGCTCTGGCTGGTATTTATTTCTCAAGTGGCCTCAATTTAAAAATTATGGAGCTGATCTTGTTGTTATGCAATGGTTGTTAGTGGGAGCTGGCTGATTGAAATTGGCTGTGCAGGAAGGACCGGCAAGCTGTTGTACTGTACAATAATATCATATCTGATCCTTTCCCCACACCTCCCTGATCTCTCAGGTGCTCATCAGCCACACAGTCATGAAACAGGCCCTTCGGCCCAACTTGCCCACACCGACCAACATGCCCCATCCACACTAGTCCCCACCTGCCTGCATTTGGCCCATCTATATACTGAAACTCTCGTTTGTTTGATTGTTTTAGATTTAGATTTAGAGATGCAGCGCGGAAACAGGCCCTTCGGCCCACTGGGTCCGCGCCGCCCAGCGATCCCCGCACATTAACACTATCCTACACACTAGGGACAATTTTTTACATTTGCCCAGCCAATTAACCTACAAACCTGCACGTCTTTAGAGTGTGGGAGGAAACCGAAGATCTCGGAGAAAACCCACGCAGGTCACGGGGAGAACGTACAAACTCCGTACAGACAGCACCCGTAGTCAGGATCGAACCTGAGTCTCTGGCGCTGCATTCGCTGTAAGGCAGCAACTCTGCCGCTGCGCTACCGTGCCGCCACAACGGCCAAAACGGTTCACGATGGCGATATAAACGAGAGTTTTAGTCTATAGATATTGACTCTGCCTAATATGCTGAAGACTTCCATAGTCCGCCTGTTCTTGGTAATGGATTCCAGCAATTTCCTAATAACTCTCGGTACGACTGATTCTCAGTTCCCTGTTCCGTTCTCATTTTCTCGGTGTAATTTCCAAGATGTCAACTCTGGCCTCGTGTCACGTGTAGATAATTGGTTTGGGATGGCCCCCGTGGCTGTGAGATGTACTTTTTACAAAATTGCCAATCCTGAAACACGGAGCACAATGGTGTTCATTTTTGTTTTCCTTTTTTCGTTGGAAAGTAGTAAAAAAAAAAAGATCCTCTAAGAGAAATAAATATAAAATGCCCAGGGCAGCCATAGCCCCTTCCTTGCCCAGGGGGGTATATATCTAGGGTTGCCAACTTCCTCACTCCCAAATAAGGGACAAAGGGTGACGTCACCGCCCCGTGCCCCACGTGACCTCACCCAGCCAGCGGCCACGTGCTCCCGCTCCACCAATGGCGGCCGCCATTTCGATACCGTTCCGCAAAGTCGAATCTCCCAGCTCCAGCAGCAGGGGGCCCAATGAGGTCGAGATCGGCCACCTCACCCGGCCGAGGCGACAGAAGGTTCTAGTGGACTTCAGGGGGATTTCAAGTGCGCTCTTGTAATTTTGTCCCGATTGAAGGAGGTGCCAGATCACCAGTTGCCCGAAAATCGGTGGTGGACTTGTTTAAAACAATGAAATCCTTTCTAAAAGCGTGTACTGTATAGACTGGAGCTTCGATTAAGCTTGACTGACATTTCGTGAAAGACCGGGTCAACTGGGCTTGTATTCACTGGAATTTAGAAGGATGAGAGGGGATCTGATCGAAACATATAAAGATTTTAAGGGATCGGACAGGCTAGATGCAGGAAAAATGTTCCCGATGTTGGGGGGAGTCCAGAACCAGGGGTCACAGTTTAAGTAGGCCATTTAGGACTGAGATGAAGAAAAATCTTTTCACCCAGAGAGTTGTGAATCTGTGGAATTCTCTGCCCCAGAAGGCAGCGGAGGCCAATTCACTGGATGTATTCAAGAGAGAGTTAGATTTAGCCTTTAGGGCTAACGGAGTCAAGGGGTATGGGGAGAAAGCAGGAACGGGGTACTGATTGTGGATGATCAGCCATGATCATATTGAATGGCGTTGCTGGCGCGACGGGCCGAATGGCCTCCTCCTGCACCTGTTTTCTATGTTTCTATAACCAAAGAGGCTTTCACCAAGTGCCATTGCCATCTGGGAACTTGGCAATACCTTACACTGTACATGTGTGGCACTTTTGCCGATTGTACTGGGAGTATTGAAACTGGAGCAAAGATACTGGTCAGGGCAAGAGTCAAGAGTGTTTAATTGTCATAAGCATTCGGGAGGTGAGATTGCAGCCTGCCAGGAATGAGTGGGTTAACGTACGATGAGCGTTTGCCGGCACTGGGCCTGTACGCGCTGGAGTTTAGAAGGATGAGTGATGGCCTCATTGAAACTTTACCGAATAGTGAAAGACCTGGATAGAGTGGATGTGGAGAGGATGTTTCCACTAGTGGGAGAGTCTAGGACTGGAGCTCACAGCCTCAGAATTAAAGGACGTTCCTTTACTAAGAAGATGAAGAAGAATTTCTTTAGTCAGAGTGTGGTGAATCTGTAGAATTCATTGCCACAGACGGCTGTGGAGGCCAAGTCAGTGGATATTTTTAAGGCGGAGATTGATAGATTCTTGATCAGTACGGGTATCTAGGGTTGTGGGGAGAAGGCAGGAGAATGGGGTTGAGAGGGAGAGAGAGATCAGCCATGATTTGAACGATGGAGTGGACTAGATGGGCTGGATGGCCTAATTCTGCTGCTTATGAACTGATGAACCCATGAACTCCACTGCCGCTCCATGCGCCACGGACCGCGTCCGATCCGCGCACTCGGCCTCTTGGAGCGGCCCCCGATCCAGTCGAGCCCCAGGCTGCTGCAGGGCCTCCAGCGGCCCACTCCACCAATGCCCCATTGGTGTCCGGGATCGCCATTAGCCTCCCGCAGCCCACCCAGAGCGCCCCCTGGAGCGCGGGAGGTGAGATTGCAGCCCCGCTCACCGGCACCGATCCTCACCGCTGCCATCTTGAAAGATCATGCCCTGTTTATTGATCCCAGGTGGGGTCCACTGTCCGGAATAAGCCAGAAAACCTATGGTGGGGGCCCCGTGTGTGCGTATATCAATCGCAAAATGGGTCTGAAACCCCCTTTTTTCTTTTTTTTTTAACAAATACTTTATTCCAAAACGAAAACAAACATACAAAGTAATAGCCAGATCAAATCAAAAGCTGCCTGTATTGGCAATTTACAAACAAAATAGTTATCAGTAGAGCCAGGATGTTTAGGTGCTAAAAATCTCTGAAATAGGCAGGCAAATAGGCATAATAAAATTACACAAAAGGCACCAAAAAGGCATTTATTTACAAAAAAAGGCATAAAAAGGCATGTATTTCCACCACCAAAATATGGTTAAGAATGTGTTTAGCTGCCTGTACATGAAATATTTCTTCTCATGATTCACTGCTTTCTCACATGCTTTGCAAAACAGCACACAGTTGTCTGTAGAGAATATATCGCTCCCGTACAATCACCAAATCGTTCAATAGACAATAGGTGCATTCGGCCCTTCGAGCCAGCACCGCCATTCAATATGATCATGGCTGATCATTCTCAATCAGTACCCCGTTCCTGCCTTCTCCCCATACCCCTGACTCCGCTATCCTTAAGAGCTCTATCTAGCTCTCTCTTGAATGCATTCAGAGAATTGGCCTCCACTGCCTTCTGAGGCAGAGAATTCCACAGATGCACAACTCTCGGACTGAAAAGGTTTTTCCTCATCTCAGTTCTAAATGGCCTACCCCTTATTCGTAAACTGTGGCCCCTTGTTCTGGACTCCCCCAACATTGGGAACATGTTTCCTGCCTCTAACGTGTCCAACCCCTTAATAATCTTATACGTTTCGATAAGATCCCCTCTCATCCTTCTAAATTTCAACACATGGTGTTGGCTTGACTTTAGGCATTTTGACGCTTGCGGGGGTAGATCCTACAGGAGTGGGGATACAGACCTCTACAGGTAGGCCAAGTACAAGCTGAGAAGGGGAATCAGAGCTGCCAAGGAAAGGTACTCTGAGAAGTTGAGGAGCACGTTCTCAGCTAATGACTCAACTTCAGTTTGGAAGGGCTTGCAAGAAATCACAAGCTACAAGAGGATTTTCCGCTCCTTGGACAATCGTCAGCTGTCCAACGACCAGAACGAGTTCTACTGCAGGTTCGAGAAACAGAAATTTAACCCTGTTAGCCCCCCTCTCCCCCCTCCCGACCAACAGTTCACACCCACTCACAGCCTGACTCCAGTTTGAAAAGACTGGACCCTTCCCCACCCACCCCTCTCCAATCATCACTTAACACCCACTTACAGCCTGACTGTAAAAGACTGGGGGCTGGTCCACTACCCACCAATGAACGGCTGACGGTGGTGCCCCTGGTTTCGGCCCGGTGGTGGGAATTTTCTTGTGAGTTACATTAACACGGCAAAAAAAGGCTGATTTAGGCACTCGATCGTGAAAAGGGCATTATCTGCAGTTGTACAGGGCCCTAGTGAGACCGCACCTGGAGTACTATGTGCAGTTTTGGTCTCCAAATTTGAGTAAGGATATTCTTGCTATTGAGGGCGTGCAGCGTAGGTTTACTAGGTTAATTCCCGGAATGGCGGGACTGTCGTATGTTGAAAGACTGGAGCGACTAGGCTTGTATACACTGGAATTTAGAAGGATGAGAGGAGATCATATCGAAACGTATAAGATTATTAAGGGTTTGGACACGTTAGAGGCAGGAAACATGTCCCCAATGTTGGGGGAGTCCAGAACAAGGGGCCACAGTTTAAGAATAAGGGGTAGGCCATTTAGAACGGAGATGAGGAAAAACTTTTTCAGTCAGAGAGTTGTGAATCTGTGGAATTCTCTGCCTCAGAAGGCAGTGGAGGCCAATTCTCTGAATACATTCAAGAGAGAGTTAGATAGAGCTCTTAAGGATAGCGGAGTCAGGGGGTATGGGGAGAAGGCAGGAACGGGGTACTGATTGAGAATGATAAGCCATGATCATATTGAATGGCGGTGCTGGCTCGAAGGGCCGAATGGCCTCCTCCTGCACCTATTGTCTATTGTCTATCTTGCTGAAATCATCAGAAAAGGCGTAAAAAGGCACTTATGGCAAAAGCCTGGCTCTCGTTATCAGATTAAAACTCCGCGAACTTTGTCAATAATACATTCGACCTCCCGCGGCAACCGGCGTTCACGGAAGACGTGGACACCGCGTGTGCGTATTCCCTCTCCAGGGGCACGCGGGCATGGGACGTAGGCCCGGAGGAGGGGCGGGCAGCTGGCCCCTGGGCGGACGTCGACTACACGCTGCCTGGACCCCCCCCCCCCGCGCGAACGGCCATCTTGGCCAGGCCCAGGAGCAGACCCAAAAAATCAGGAGCGTAGGACTAAAATGGCGGCAAAACTTGAGGAGCGGCCCCTTCTGGGTGTGGAGGGCTCTCACTGCCAGCAAAGCCCGTAGGGCCCTCGGCAAGTCCCCACTCGAGAGTGGACTCGGAGAAAGCGATGCAGAGATTGCTGGGAATGGGCGCTGACTGCGACTAATTAGGCACCGGTTGCCAAGGGGGACCAGAGACGCAGTGAACCAGATGGTTGTGTAACCGACCCAGGCCTTTTAAAAAAAAATAAAATGTTTTTAATAAATTTGCCAGGGATTAACACAACATCGAGTCAAAAGCTTGAAGGCTTATTAGATGTTAAATGAACCAGAACATTGTCACAGCCAGCATTAAATAAGTTTAAGTCAGAATGCAGTGGAATTTAACCCTCTCAGTGCCTTCCCTCCCCATCTCATTGTCATTTCGCCATACAGCATGGAAACAGGCCTGCAGGAGAGAGCTTTGTGCTATTTTGTATTATATCCGTAGCTTATGTCTGACTTTGCTCAGACAGGTTGCAGGAAGGAACTGCAGATGCTGGCTTAAACCAAAGATAGACACAACATAACATGCTGGAGTAACTCAGCGGGACAGGCAGCACCCGAGAAGGGTCTCGACCCGAAACGTCGCCCATTCCTTCCTCTACCCAGAGATGCTGCCTGTCCCGCTGAGTTACTCCAGCATTTTGTGTCTACTTACTCAGATAGGCACAGACACAAAATAAAACAGCTCAAAGATCAGCGCTGAGTCTATCCAACAAGTCGGTTTATTAAAGGCCTTATCGATGAAACACATCGGGAAACAGTCTGAGGAAACCCAAACTGCTTCAACAATACATAGTACTTACAGCATTTTTAAAATATCCTCATGACACAATGGTCACTTTTAGAGTTGAAATAAATCATTAACCAATGTTTCTGTGACCTTCCAACTTTGTCTTTCCCAAGAGTTAACTTTCACCTTGCATTTTTCGTTGTTTTGTAAATCTCTCTCCCATATGTCTAACCAATAGATAGATGTCAATGGTACCAAAGATGCAGGGAGGATTGATGGGGTCGTTTATTAACCTTCAGTAGACTTGCCTGCTAAACACAGTGACAAAGAGCAGCTTTAATCTCAAGATTGCAACAGATAGAAGATTGAGGGGGGATCTTATAGAAACTTACAAAATTCTTAAGGGGTTGGACAGGCTAGATGCAGGAAGATTGTTCCCGATGTTGGGGAAGTCCAGAACAAGGGGTCACAGTTTAAGGATAAGGGGGAAGTCTTTTAGGACCGAGATGAGAAAGTTTTTTTTCACACAGAGTGGTGAATCTGTGGAATTCTCTGCCACAGAAGGTAGTTGAGGCCAGTTCATTGGCTATATTTAAGAGGGAGTTAGATGAGGCCCTTGTGGCTAAAGGGATCAGGGGGTATGGAGAGAAGGCAGGTACGGGATACTGAGTTGGATGATCAGCCACGGTCATATTGAATGGCGGTACAGGCTCGAAGGGCCGAATGGCCTGCTCCTGCACCTATTTTCTATGTTTTCTATGTTTCTAAGACCCTAGACAGAGCTGTGAAGGCCTATCCACCCCTTCCTCGATAGATAAGGAAGCCTGCTGTTCAGTAGAATGTTTTAGTTTTAGCTATTTTAACTACATTCTATGTGGTCCATTTTCCTCACCACGTTTCCCCAGTGTCTGAGCTCTAGGGTTAACCAAATTATAACCCACTCATCTTCCTAATGATTTTCAAAATTCCCGACAACAAGGCCCTTCGTCCCAACTTACCCATGCCGACCAAGATACCCTATCCATACGAGACCTGCCCACCTACGTTTGGCCCATATCCCTCTGAACCTCTCCTCTCCACGCACCTGTCCAAAAGCCTTTTACATCTCCCGACCTACTGTTTTTGATTCCAATGCACTTCCATCATGCACTTCACGGTGGTGCAGCGGTAGAGTTGCCGCCTTACAGCGAATGCAGCGCCGGAGACCCGGGTTCCATCCCGACTATGGGTGCTGTCTGTACGGAGTTTGTACGTTCTCCCCGTGACCTGCGTGGGTTTTTTCTGAGATGCTCGGTTTTCTCCCACACTCCAAAGACGTGCAGGTTTGTAGGTTAATTGGCTTGGTAAATGTGTAAATTGACCCTAGTGTGTGTAGGATAGTGTTAGTGTGCGGGGATCGCTGGGCGGCGCGGACCCGGTGGGCCGAAAGAGCCTGTTTCCGCGCTGGTATTTATTCACAAAGTGCTGGAGTAACTCAGCAGGTCAGGCAGCATCTCAGGAGAGAAGGAATGGGTGACGTTTCGGGTCGAGACCCATCTTCAGACTGATGTCAGGGGGGCGGGACAAAGGAAGGATATAGGTGGAGACAGGAAGATAGTGGGAGATCTGGGAAGGGGGAGGGGAAGAGAGGGACAGAGGAACTATCTAAAGTTGGAGAAGTCAATGTTCATACCAGCGCTGTATCTCTAAACTAAACTAAACTAAACATAGCTTGCTGCAATTAATCATTCACGGCCATTTAGTTTAGTGTTGGAATTAACGTCTAACCCCGTCACTGGAACCCAGCACCGCCGACCAAGAGGCTGGGATGGCCTCTCCAACAGCCTCTCCACCTTGATCCCTCCCACACACAGGGCTTTGCGCAGGTCTGCAGACTGCACAACCCTGCTATCATCGTCTACGCCGGGCCAACACCACCAATAGACAATAGGTGCAGGAGGAGGCCATTCGGCCCTTCGAGCCAGCACCGCCATTCAATGTGATCATGGCTGATCATTCTCAATCAGTACCCCGTTCCTGCCTTCTCCCCATACCCCCTGACTCCGCTATCCTTAAGAGCTCTATCTAGCTCTCTCTTGAAAGCATCCAGAGAATCGGCCTCCACTGCCCTCTGAGGCAGAGAATTCCACAGATTTACAACTCTCTGACTGAAAAGGTTTTTCCTCATCTCCGTTCTAAATGGCCTACCCCTTATTCTTAAACTGTGTGGCCCCTGGTTCTGGACTCCCCCAACATCGGGAACATGTTTCCTACCTCTAACGTGTCCAATCCCTTAATAATCTTATGTGTTTCAATAAGATCCCCTCTCATCCTTCTAAATTCCATTCCTTGTCGCTCCAGTCTTTCAACGTACGACAGTCCCTCCATTCCGGGAATTAACCTCGTGAATCTACGCTGCACGCCCTCAATAGCAAGAATGTCCTTCCTCAAATTTGGAAACCAAAACTGCACACAGTACTCCAGGTGTGGTACATAGTACACCAGGAACATGACTAGTCCGTCTTGCCGTTCAGTAAAATCAAGGCCTGTCTGATTGTAAACTAGGTTTCCATCTTGTGTTCAGGCATGTGTGTGCAGAATGAAATTTTACTTTTATTTACTTAAACTATCCTGCAGCATCTTTTGCTACAATTATCCAGCAGCCACAGTTTCTTGTGTCTGCAGATGCCGGTTTAAACTCCCTTAGAGGGAGTACAGAGAAGGTTCACCAGATTGATCCCTGGGATGGCAGGACTTTCATATGAAGAAAGACTGGATAGACTAGGCTTGTACTCGCTGGAATTTAGAAGACTGAGGGGGGATCTTATAGAAACATATAAAATTCTCAAGGGGTTGGAGAGGCTAGATGCGGGAAGATTGTTCCCGATGTTGGGGAAGTCCAGAACAAGGGGTCACAGCTTAAGGATAAGGGGGAAGTCTTTTAGGACCGAGATGAGAAAACATTTTTTCACACAGAGAGTGGTGAATCTGTGGAATTCTCTGCCACAGAAGGTAGTTGAGGCCAGTTCATTGGCTATATTGAAGAGGGAGTTTGATGTGGCCCTTGTGGCTAAAGGGATCAGGGGTTATGGAGAGAAGGCAGGTACGGGATACTGAGTTGGATGATCAGCCATGATCATATTGAATGGCGGTGCAGGCTCAAAGGGCCGAATGGCCTCCTCCTGCACCTATTTTCTATGTTCTATGTTTTCTATGTAAACCGAAGGTAGACACAAAATGCTGGAGTAACTCAGTAACTGGACGGGCAGCATCTCTGGAGAGAAGGAAAGGGTGACGTTTCGGGTCGAGATCCTTCGCATGTTAAGCCGCGGCAAGTAAGAATCCCATTGTCCCGTCTCTCTAATTTCAAGCAAATCTCAAACTGTGGAGCATCCTGGACAATGCAGCCCACCCCCTCCATGACACACTAGTCAACCTGAGGAGCACCTTCAGCAACAGACTGGTCCCACCAAGATGCAGCACAGAACACCACAGGAGATCCTTCTTCAAACTGTCAAAAGGACTGGACAAGCTAGATGCAGGAAAGATGTTCCCAATGTCGGGGCGAGTCCAGAACCAGGGGCCACACACACAGTCTCAGAATAAAGGGGAGGCCATTTAAAACTGAGACGAGAAAAAACGTTTTCACCCGGAGAGTTGTGAGTTTGTGGAATTCTCTGCCACAGAGGGCAGTGGAGGCCAAATCGCTGGATGAATTTAAAAGAGAGTTAGATAGAGCTCCAGGGGCTAGCGGAATCAAGGGATATGTGGAGAAGATTGTGGATGATCAGCCATGATCGCAATGAATGGCGGTGGTGGCTCGAAGGGCCAAATGGCCTCTTCCTGCACCTATTTTCGATGTACGTGGGGTAGACTGAGACTGACAGAGGGAGACCTTCCCCCCCTCTCACCCTACCCCCCCCTCTTACCCTCCCCCCACTCACCCTCCCCCCTCTCACCCTCCCCCCTCTTACCCTCCCCCCCTCTCACCCTCCCCCCCTCTTACCCTCCCCCCCTCTCACCCTCCCCCCCTCTTACCCTCCCCCCCTCTCACCCTCCCCCCCTCTTACCCTCCCCCCTCTTACCCTCCCCCCTCTCACCCTCCCCCCCCTCTTACCCTCCCCCCCTCACCCTCCCCCCCTCTCACCTTCCCCCCTCTTACCCTCCCCCCCTCTCACCCTCCCCCCTCTTACCCTCCCCCCCTCTCATCCTCCCCTCCTCTCACCCTCCCCCCCTCCCCCCCTCTCACCCTCCCCCCCTCTCACCCTCCCCCCTCTTACCCTCCCCCCTCTCACCCTCCCCCCTCTCACTCCCCCCCCCCTCTCAATCTTTGCACATCCCCAATCCTTTCCACTCGTCATTTTAATTGCACGTTTCATGTATTTTGTGTGTTTATGACTGTTGGCAGATCAATTTCCCTCCTGGGGTAAATAAAGTTATATCGTATCGTACCGTCTCATTCCCTCCGTCTCTCCCCCCCACCCTTCATGTTCAGCAGGGACATTGCGGGCCGAAGGGCCTGTTCTTGTGGCTGCACTCCTCCACATTCCCAGCTTGCGACAATCACTTTGGTTCCGTCGGGCCCCCCCAGTCACGCAGCCCTGCACGACTGCAAGAAATGGTGCTGGTGGGCTGCTTTTAAATGCCTCCAAAATTAAAGAGACTTTATCGCATTTAATGTCCACTAGACCAAGTGGACCCGTTGGGCCCAAACCTCTCCTGCATTGGTTCAGCACCCTCTCCTCCCCACTCCCCTCTCCCCCCTACCTCCCCCATCCTCCTCCCCTCTCACCTCCCCCTCCTTCCCCCTCCCTCCCTCCTCCTCCCCTACATGCCTCCCCTCCCCCTCACTCCCTCCCTCCTCCCCCCTCCCACCTCTCCCCTCCCCCTTCCCTCTCTCTCTCCCCTCCCCCTCCTTCCCCCTCACTCCCTCCTCCCTCTCTCCCCATCCCTCCTCCCCTCTCTCTCCCCTCCTTCCTTCTCCCCCTCCCCTCCCCCTCCTTCCCTCTCCCTTCCCCCTCCTTCCCCCTCACTCCCTCCTCCCCCTCTCTCCCCACCCTCCTCCCGATCCCGCCTCCCCTCCCCCTCCTCCCCCTCTCTCTCCCCTCCCTCTCCCCTCTCCTCTCCACTCCCCCTCCTTTCCCCTCCCTCCCTCCTCCCCCCTCTCCCCTCCCCCTCCCTCCTCCCCTCCTCTCCCCCTCCATCCTCCCCCTTCTCCCTCCCTCCCTCCTCCCCCAAACCTCCTCTCCTTCCCTACCCTCCTCCCCTACCTGCCTTCCCTCCCCCTCACTCCCTCCCTCCTCCCCCTTCCCTCCCCCTCCCTCCCTCCCCCCCCCCCCCACTCCATCCCCCTCAACCCCCCTTATCCTCCCTCCCTCCCCCCCCTCCCTCCCTGGGAGATAGATTTAAACTTTAAAATGTGAATAACTTAAAAAATATAACACCGATTTCAATGAAACTTCTCCCATTAGCACCAAAGGGACGACGGTGAGTAAGGTGGGCCTAAAATTGTCGCGCTGTCATGTACCGTTTTGGCTGTAGTTCAGGAACAAACAAACAAACAAACAAACAAACGAGAGTTTTAGTGTATAGATAAGATCGTAATGTGTAGCGTAAACATGAAGTCACTTTCAGGGCACGGGACCAGTCTGGTGCGTTGTGCCACCTTTGAAATATGGATTTAAATGCTCTCTTTAAATCTGTAGAAGTTCATTATTATTTCACATAAGCTGTGACTGTGTCTACACACAGCATCAATCAATCATGTGTAAACATTGGAATTAATGTCTTGAAAGGCCCTTCATTGCAAAATGACACATCCTTCAAATTAATTTCTGGAATGATTATAGTCAGACCAAATATTTGACTGCGGAAAGTATATATATTGCATCTGCCATTGCTTTGAAGTGTAACAATGATCTAGTTTAGTTTATTAACATGTGTACCAAGGAACACGAAAAAGCTTTTGTTGCGTGCTAACCAGTCAGCGGAAAGACTATACATGATTACAATCGAGCCTTTCACAGAGTACAGATACATGATGAAGGGAATAACGTTTAGTGCAAGGTAAAGTCCAGTAAAGTGCAATTTAAAGGTAGCCTGCGGTTCTCCAATGAGGTAGATCGTAGTTCAGCACTGCTCTCTGGTTGTGGTAGGATGGTTCAGTTGCCTGATAACAGCTGGGAAGAAACTGCCCCTGAATCTGGAGGTGTGCGTTTTCACACTTCTGTACCTCTTGCCCGATGGGAGAGGGGAGAAGAGGGAGTGGCCGGGGTGAGACTGGTCCCTGATTGTGCTGCTGGCCTTGCCGAGGCAGCGTGAGGTGTAGATGGAGTCAATGGGAGGGAGGTTGGTTTGTGTGATGGTCTGGGCTGCGTCCACAATTCTGTGCATTTTCCTGCGGTCTTGGATGGAGCTGTTCCCAAACCGGGCAGCGATACATCCCGACAAAATGCTTTCCACGGCACATCTGTGGAAGATGGTGAGAGTTGTTGGGAACGTGCCGAACTTCCGAAACCTTCTGAGGAAGTAGAGGTGTTGGTGAGCTTGCTTGAACATTGCTTCAGTATGGGTGGAAGGTCCAGGAGATGTTGCTGCTGATATTCACTCCTAGAAACCTAAAACGTTTGAGCCATCTCTAGTTCTGCATTGCCAATGCAGACCGGGTTATGTGTACCGCTTCGCTTGTCAATAATGGGCTGGTAATTTGGCGCAGCGGTAGAGTTGCCGCCTCACGGCGCCAGGGAACCCGGATTTGATCCTGACTTCAGGTGCTGTTCCCGATGTTGGGGGAGTCCCGAACCAGGGGCCACAGTTTAAGAATAAGGGGCTGGTCATCTAGAATGGAGATGAGAAAAACGTTTTAGAAACATAGAAAATGGGTGCAGGAGGAGGCCATTCGGCCCTTCGAGCCAACACCGCCATTCATTGTGATCATGGCTGATCGTCCGCAATGATCACTCAGAGAGTTGTAAATCTGTGGAACTCTCTGCCTCAGAAGGCAGTGGAGGCCAATTCTCTGGATGCTTTCAAGAGAGAGTTAGATAGAGCTCTTAATGATAGTGGAGTCAGGGGGTATGGGGAGAAGGCAGGAACGGGGTACTGATTGTGGATGATCAGCCATGATCACGGTGAATGGCGGTGCTGGCTCGACGGGCCAAAAGGCCTCCTCCTGCACCTATTGTCTATTGTCTATTGCTGTCTGTACGTTTGTACGTTTGTACGTTTGTACGTTCTCCCCGTAACCTGCGTGGGTTTTCTCCGGGTGCTCAGGTCTCCTCCCACATACCGGTTTGTAGGATAATTGGCTTCGGTAAAATTGTAAATTTTCCCTCGTGTGTGTGTGTGTTGGATAGTGTTAGTGTACGGGGATCGCTGGTCGGCGCGGACTCGGTGGGCCGAAGGGCCTATTTCCGCGCGGTCTCTATGAACTACACTAAACTAAAATCCTTTGTGATCTTTCTCGTTCCAGATTCCCAAAGATCGGGAGATCCTGGAATCAGTTTTACTCCTAGCGACCGAAGACCTTGTGCGTGCCAATGGCCAGGTTGGCGATGAGACCCAAGCTGTCCCCTGTCGTGGGGCTAGGAGTCCTGGTCACCCTCTTCATGAGGGACGTCTGGGTGGCGGAAGCTGCTGACGTCCAAGGTCTCGATGGCTTTCCCAACGCCACGTGTTTCGGGTCCTTCTACTGTGCCCAGGGCATCATACTGCCGGTGTGGTATCCCCAGAACCCGTCGATGGGCGACAAGGTGGCGCGAGCGGTCGTCTACTTCGTTGGCATGATGTACATGTTCCTCGGAGTGTCCATCATCGCCGACCGCTTCATGTCGTCCATCGAGGTCATCACCTCGCAGGAGAAGGAGATCACCATCACCAAACCCAATGGGGAGACCAGCGTGGCCACGGTGAGGATCTGGAACGAGACCGTGTCCAACCTGACCCTGATGGCCCTGGGTTCCTCGGCGCCTGAGATCCTCATGTCCTTGATCGAGGTGTGCGGGCACGGCTTCCACGCCGGCGAGCTGGGGCCGGGCACCATCGTTGGCAGCGCTGCCTTCAACATGTTCGTCATCATCGCCGTGTGCGTGTACTGCATCCCGGACGGCGAAGTGCGGCGCGTCAAGCACCTGCGGGTCTTCTTCGTCACGGCCTCCTGGAGCGTCTTCGCCTACATCTGGATGTACCTGATCCTGGCCGTCTTCTCGCCCGGGGTGGTCCAGATCTGGGAGGCCCTGCTGACCCTCCTCTTCTTCCCCGTGTGCGTGGGCTTCGCCTGGATCGCCGACAAGCGGCTGCTCTTCTACAAGTACGTGTACAAGCGGTACCGCGCCGACAAGCGGCGGGGCATAATCATCGAGACGGAGGGCGAGCTGCCCAAGGGCATCGAGATGGACGGCAAGATGATCCTGGAGCACGGGGACGGGGTCCTTCCTGACGGGACGGTGATCACCCTGGAGGCCAAGGACCTGGACGAGAGCCGCAAGGAGGCCATCCGCATCCTGAAGGACCTCAAGCAGAAGCACCCCGACCGTGAGTTGGAGCAGCTGGTGGAGATGGCCAACTACTACGCCCTGCTCCACCAGCAGAAGAGCCGGGCCTTCTACCGCATCCAGGCCACCCGCATGATGACCGGCGCCGGCAACATCCTGAAGAAGCACGTGGCCGACCACGCCAAGCGCACCACCCAGCAGAACGAGGAGAAGGCCGAGGCCAGCGACGAGCTGTGCAGCAAGATCTCCTTCGATCCGGCAAACTACCAGTGCCT
The DNA here is from genome assembly GCF_053455715.1 of Rhinoraja longicauda. Taxonomy (NCBI): domain Eukaryota; kingdom Metazoa; phylum Chordata; class Chondrichthyes; order Rajiformes; family Arhynchobatidae; genus Rhinoraja; species Rhinoraja longicauda. The sequence goes on from NC_135993.1 coordinate 11,171,057, forward strand.
GGAGAACTGTGGCCTAGTCACCCTGACCGTGGCCTGCAAGGGCGGCGAGCAGACCGGAACCTTCTACGTGGACTACCGCACCGAGGACGGCTCGGCCAACGCCGGCTCGGACTACGAGTACAGCGAGGGCACGCTGGTCTTCAAGCCTGGGGAGACGGCCAAGGAGATCAGCGTGGGCATCATCGACGACGACATCTTCGAGGAAGACGAGCACTTCTTCGTGCGCCTGGGCAACCTGCGCAGCGGGGACGCCGAGGGCATGTTCGACTCCGACGCGGCCGGCCAGCCCCGGGGCCGCCTGGTCTCCCCGCTGACCGCCACGGTGACCATCCTGGACGATGACCACGCCGGCATCTTCACCTTCGGGGACAAGGTCCACCGCGTGAGCGAGAGCGTCGGCGCCACGGAGCTGCGGGTCCTCAGGACGTCCGGCGCCCGGGGCACGGTGATCATCCCGTACCGCACGGTGGAGGGCACGGCGCGGGGCGGCGGTGTGGACTACGAGGACACGTGTGGCGAGCTGGAGTTCCTCAACGATGAGACGGTGTAAGTACAGGGGATCTCCCCCCACCCTCCCCCCTCCCCCCACCCTACCCCCTCCCCTCCTCTACACCAGGGACCTGGGGGATGGAGGGTACCGCCCAGCAACCCGTTCCCCCCATGGCTCGCCACGTGTGCCGGCTGGAAGAGTCCGCCTTCCACGGGCGTCTACACATGGAGCGCGTGAGTGCTGTTCCGATATCTGAAAGGGGCCGCACCTCGCCTCTGGCCGCTCTTCACACCCACCCCCCTCATCTGTGGGCACCCTGTACGTAGCGGAGAGAGTAGGCCCCAAAGATACTAGAGCAGAGCAAGATAGACCACTCGACCCTAAAAACCGTAGTACGTCACGGCGGCCATTTTAGTCAGCAGAAACTTGCAGAAACATTTAAAAAGTAAAATAACAAAAATCTGTGAGTTGATAGATGAGATATATTCTGCGTTTTTAATGGTATCATCACACGTACTGTTCCCCCACAACACTGATTACACTGCGAGAGGCGGGTTTTGCCTACTAAAATGGCGGGCGTTACGCTCCTTTGCGTACCACACTTCAGTATAGGCGATTTCGACAGAGTGGTCCATCTTGCTCCTCTAGTATCCTTGGTTGGGCCTATGATGTCCTGGGTCGGGTTGCTCCTGGGATTGGCCAAGCTGGCCGTCCGTGAGTCATGGCGCCAGACGGAAGAGGGCTCTGCCCGGGTGGTACCAGAGAGGGTCCTCGCACTGCCCATGGGCGCCCGGGGGGATTTCCGGGTGGAATGATCCCCAGTAAGGATGGGGAAATAGTCATTATGAGAATATTTGTTTTGCTTATATTGCAGTGGTGGTGTTACATTAGTATTGTACGCATTATTGTTGTCAATAGTTGAATCAATTATGTTCGGTTTTTAAAAATAATAATGAAAGGAAGTATGGAAACAAATGCTCAATGTTTGCGCCAGGCTGAAGCGGGCGCAGCTAGGTGGTACTAGGCTGTCTATGGGCACCCTGGGGGTTTCCAGGACCACTGGGCATCGGGGGGGGTGGGGGTGGAATGTATCCTTAATAAAGATTATATTATTGTAATTTGAAAATTCAGAGTCTGAGACAATTTGGTGATTTCGTGCTATGGTGATGGGTGTGTTGCCACGGTTTTGCCTTGCAAGTATTATGTTTTTTGTATCGTGATCGAACAAGATTATTTTTGATACAAAACAATTTTTAATGAATGTGTAGGAAAGAACTGCAGATGCTGGTTTAAATTGAAGGTAGAGTCCAAAATGCTGGAGTAACTCAGCGGGGCAGGCAGCATCTCAGGTCGAGACTCTTCTTCAGAGAAATAAAGTCCACTGTGTGTGCATATGTATCTATATACTAAAACTCTCGTTTGTTTGTTTGTTTGTTTGTTCCTGAACTACAGCCAAAATGGTACACGATAGCGCGACAATTTTAGGCCCACCTTACTCTCCGTCGTCCATTTGGTGCTAATGGAAGAAGTTTCATTGAAATCGGTGTTATATTTTTAAAGTTATTCACGTTTTAAAGTTTAAATCTATCTCCTAGGGAGAGAGGGGGAAGGAAGGGAGGGAGGGAGGGGTTTCAGACCCGAAATGTCACCCATTCCTTCTATCCAGAGATGCTGCCTGACCCGCTGAGTTACTCCGGCATTTTGTGTCTTCCTTCGATTTAAAAAGTGCTCGATGTCGACTGATTCACACTGTAACACTGCAAGGTGGGTGAGCAATGATCCAAAGCATGCCCAATTAATGCATATGACACTGCAGGAGCAAACCGTGTTAGAGAAACATAACTGTGTTGTGTGTCAGAGCCTCTGTTCTGTGTGCAGCTTTGGTCTCCAAATTTGAGGAAGGATATTCTTGCTATTGAGGGCGTGCAGCGTAGGCTTACTAGGTTAATTCCTGGAATGGCAGGACTATCATATGTTGAAAGACTGGAGCGACTAGGCTTGTATACACTGGAATTTAGAAGGATGAGAGGAGATCTTATCGAAACGTATAAGATTATTAAGGGGTTGGACACGTTAGAGGCAGGAAACATGTTCCCAATGTTGGGGGAGTCCAGAACAAGGGGCCACAGTTTAAGAATAAGGGGTCGGCCATTTAGAACGGAGATGAGGAAAAACTTTTTCAGTCAGAGAGTTGTGAATCTGTGGAATTCTCTGCCTCAGAAGGCAGTGGAGGCCAATTCTCTGAATGCATTCAAGAGAGAGCTGGATAGAGCTCTTAAGGATAGCGGAGTCAGGGGGTATGGGGAGAAGGCAGGAACGGGGTACTGATTGAGAATGATCAGTCATGATCACATTGAATGGTGGTGCTGGCTCGAAGGGCCGAATGGCCTCCTCCTGCACCTATTGTCTATTGTCTATTGTCAACCTTTGCATCTCCCTACTTCCAGGCATGGCTTGGCAAACCAAGATGGCGCCCAACCCAGGCGACTATTTGTGTGCTAGGCACAGGGCTACTGGCCACAAGGGGGCGCAGCGGTAGAGTTGCCACCTTACAGCGAATGCAGCGCCGGAGACCCGGGTTCCATCCCAACTACGGGCGCTGTCTGTACGGAGTTTGTACGTTCTCCCCGTGACCTGCGTGGGTTTTCTCTGGGCGCTCGGGTTTCCTCCCACACTCCGAAGATGTGCAGGTTTGTAGGTTAATTGGCTTCGGTATAATTGTAAACTGTCCCTCATGTGTAGGGAGTGGATGTGAAAGTGAGATATCATAGATCTCGTGTGATCGATGGTCGGCGTGGACTCAGTGGGCCGAAGGGCCTGTTTCAATGCTGCTTCGCTGAAACTAAACCTGAGTGAAAGACCTTTGAAACGTGGATTGTTTTCTCTGGAGCGTTGGAGGCTGAAGGGGACCTGATGGAAGTACAGGATGGAAAATGACGAGAGGTTATGGGTAGAAGGCAGGAGAATGGTGTGGCACAGCGGTAGAGTTGCCGCCTTACAGCGAATGCAGCGCCGGAGACCCGGGTTCCATCCCGACTACGGGCGCTGTCTGTACGTTCTCCCCGTGACCTGCGTGGGTTTTCTCCCAGATCTTCGGTTTCCTCCCACACTCCAAAGACGTGCAGGTTTGTAGGTTAATTGGCTCGGTAAATGAAAAAGAGTTGTCTCAAGTGTGTGCAGGATAGTGTTAGTGTGCGGGGATCGCTGGTCAGCGCAGACTCGGTGGGCCGAAGGGCCTGTTTCCACGCTGTATCTCTAAGCTAAACCAAACCGAACTAAACCTCCAGTGCAGAGGTTGATTCTGGTGAGGCATCGATGACAGGCGTGGGAATAGACGCAACATTATGGAGGGACCTCTCGTTAGGGTGGTGGAGGTACATTAGTGGAAGTGAAAGTTACATTGAGGTCGTCAAAGGGATGACTCCATGCCGACCTTGAAGTATTGAAGGTCGGCACGGTTGCACAGCGGTAGAGTTGCTGCCTTATTGTGTCTTCAGCGCCAGACACCCGGGTTCCATCCCGACTATTGTACGCTCTCTGAGATCTTTGGTTTCCTCCCACACTCCCAAGACGTACAGGTTTGTAGGTTAAATGCCTTGGTATGAATGTAAAATTGTCCTTCGTGTGTTAGTGAGTTACTCCAGCTATCTGTGCCTGTCTTCGGTCTACACCAGCATCTGCAGTTCCTTCCTGCACAGTTTGTGAGTTGGGTTGGGTTTGGTTTATTGTCACGAGTTTACACCGAAGATAGACACAGAATGCTGGAGTAACTCAGCGGGACGGGCAGCATCTCTGGAGAGAAAGATTGGGCGACGTTTCGGTTCGAGACCCTTCTTCAGACTGAGAGTCAGGGGAGAGAGAGAGTAGAGATATGGAAGTGTAAGGTGTGAAAACGACAGATCAAAGCAGATGGTGCTCAAGGTATAATGGTTCATTGTTAGCTGGGGGGAAGCTTACAACAGGGCACACAATCAGTAAAAGTAATCAGGACAGTGAAACTAGTCGGAGAACGTGGGTGGGGGAGGGATGGAGAGAGAGGGAAAGCATGGGTCACTAGTAGGGTTATCTCTCTCTCTCCGTCCCTCCCCATCCTCGTTCTCCGACTAGTTTCACTGTCCTGATTAAAGTTTACTGATTGTACACCTCATTGTCACCTTCCCCTCAGCTTACAAATGACCTATTCTACATTTTCCTTGACCAACATCCCCTTTGATCTGTCGTTTTCACACCTCACCTATCCATATCTCAGTCTCCCTCTCCCCTGACTCTCAGTCTGAAGGAGGGTCTCGACCTGAAACGTCGCCCATTCCTGCTATCCAGAAACATAGAAAATAGGTGCAGGAGGAGGCCATTCGGCCCTTTGAACATGCACCGCCATTCAATATGATCATGGCTGATCATCCAACTCAGTATCCCGTACCTGCCTTCTCTCCATACCCCCTGATCCCTTTAGCCACAAGGGCCACATCTAACTCCCTCTTAAATATAGCCAATGAACTGGCCTCAACTACCTTCTGTGGCCGAGAATTCCACAGATTCACCACTCTCTATGCGAAAAAAAACGTTCTCATCTCGGTCCTAAACGACTTCCCCCTTATCCTTAAACTGTAACCCCTTGTTCTGGACTTCCCCAACATCGGGAACAATCTTCCTGCATCTAGCCTGTCCAACCCCTTAAGAATTTTGTACGTTTCTATAAGATCCCCCCTCAATCTTCTAAATTCCAGCGAGTACAAGCCGAGTCTATCCAGTCTTTCTTCATATGAAAGCCCTGCCATCCCAGGAATCAATCTGGTGAACCTTCTCTGTACTCCCTCTATGGCAAGAATGTCTTTCCTCAGATTAGGAGACCAAAACTGTACGCAATACTCCAGAGATGCTGCCCGTCGCGCTGAGTTACTCCAGCATTCTGTGTCTATCTTCGGTGTAAACCTCGAGACTCGTGACAATAAGCACGTGAGTTAAAACCAGCTTTTTGTGCCTTATCTTCGAAATAAACGGTCAGGATTAAAGGATAACCTATTATCCCCGAGATGTGTGATCTTCTCAATTTTTAATGACATAGATTGGATGAATGCAAGATGTCAGGAGCAATTATCGTTGCGTTTTCAGGGTTTAATGTCGGGTTATGGTTCTGGACCTGTGTTCGGCAAGATTCAATTGTGCAGATTGTAATTCAATCCGTATTTTTTGTTCAACAATGCGGAACTCCAGATCCCAGGGCCACTGCTTTGTGCTTGTGAAACTGAACACTGTAGAGCCCACAAAAGCTACGACACAGAATTCTGCAAACCTCTATTAATAATCGAGGTTTATTATTGCTACCTTTACCGAGCTGCGGCGAAAAGATTTTGTCCGCAAGCTGTCCTGTCAAGCCCAGCCATTGACATTGCTATTTATTTATACTTCCCAATGTTGGGGGAGTCCAGAACCAGGGGCCACAGTTTAAGAATAAGGGGTAGGCCATTTAGAACGGAGATGAGGAAAAACATTTTCAGTCAGAGAGTTGTGAATCTGTGGAATTCGCTGCCTCAGAAGGCAGTGGAGGCCAATTCTCTGAATGCATTCAAGAGAGAGCTGGATAGAGCTCTTAAGGATAGCGGAGTCAGGGGGTATGGGGAGAAGGCAGGAACGGGGTACTGATTGAGAATGATCAGCCATGATCACATTGAATGGCGGTGCTGGCTCGAAGGGCCGAATGGCCTCCTCCTGCACCTATTGACTATTGTTTATTGTCTATCCCTCCAAACCTGTGGGCGGCACGGTAGCGCAGCGGTAGAGTTGCTGCTTTACAGCGAATGCAGCGCCGGAGACTCAGGTTCGATCCTGACTACGGGTGCTGCACTGTAAGGAGTTTGTACGTTCTCCCCGTGACCTGCGTGGGTTTTCTCCGAGATCTTCGGTTTCCTCCCACACTCCAAAGACGTACAGGTATGTAGGTTAATTGGCTGGGTAAATGTAAAAATTGTCCCTAGTGGGTGTAGGATGGTGTTAATGTACGGGGATCACTGGGCGGCACGGACTTGGAGGGCCGAAAAGGCCTGTTTCCGGCTGTATATATATGATATGATATGATATGATATCCATATATCTGTCTAACTGTTTCTTAAACGTTGGGATAGTCCCAGCCTCAACTACCTCCTCCGGCAGCTCGTTCCATACACCCACCACCCTTTGTGTCAAAAAGTTACCCCTCAGATTCCTATTCATTCTTTCCCCTTTCAACTATCTCTAACTGAACCAAACTAATCTTCACAGCATCACGGTTGGACAGCGGGTAGACCTGCTGCTTCACAGCAGCATCCCGACCACGGGTGCAGTCCGTACGGAGTTTGCACCTTCTCCCCGTGACCGCGTGGCTTTTCTCCGGGTGCTCCGGTTTCCTCCCACACTCCAAAAAGACGTACGGGTTTGTCGGTTAATTGACTTTGGTAGAAATTGTAACTTGTCCCCAGTGTGTGCAGGATACTGCTAGTGTACGAGTTGATCAGTGGTCAGCGCGGGCTCACTGGGCTGTTTTTTCTCGTATCTCCAAACATGGATAAAACAGAGCGACCGTAGGGGGAATCGCAGATCTTGATGGGCCGAAGAGCCTATTTGGAGTCAAGAGAGAGAGAGAGAGAGACAGTGTGGAAACAGGCCCTTCGGCCTAAATTGCCCACACCGGCCAACATGTCCCAGCTACACTAGTCCCACCTGCCTGCGCTTGGTCCATATCCCTCCAAACTTGTCCTATCCATGTACCTGTCCAACTGTTTCTCAAACGTTGGGGTAGTCCCAGCCTCAACTACCTCCTCTGGCAGCTTGTTCCATTCACCCACCACCCTTTGCGTGAAAAAGTTGCCCCTCAGATTCCTATTAAGTCTGTTCCCCTTCTCCTTGAACTTATGTCCTCTGCTCCTCGATTCCCCAACTCTGGGCAAGAGACTCTGTGCTGCATCTGCGCTCCAATGACTCCAAGGCCCAAACTACCACTGACAGAGTAGAGGACTTCAGTGCTGAATGAGAGGCTTGGTTTGGAAGCGTACACAGAGACTGCTTGCTGTCAGATGTACTTGGATGAGGCAGAAGCTCCCTCTGTGTCACAGTTTGGTCACTATACAAAGCCAGTAACTCCCGCTGTTAGATTTTCCTGTTTATTGCACCTGTGCGTTTAATGGCCCACAAACCCTGTGGATAAAGGCAGCAGTCCCATCTGGTCACGGAACAACCTGTTCTGCATTCCGAGCTTTCCCACACATCCCCACCAAAATCAAGGCGTCAAACACAGCCACAGCAGTAGAACCGAGATCTTCAGTTTCCTCCCACACTCCACAAACACCTACAATTTGTGGGTTGATTGGCTTGGTGTGAATGTAAGATGTCTCTAGTGTGCGTAGGGTGGTGTAAATGTGCGGGGGTCGCCGGTCGGCGCGGACTCGGTGGGCCGAAGGGCCTGTTTCCGCGCTGCCTGACTAAAACTAAACTAAACTAGAACTAAACACGAGGCGCAGTTCCTCCAATCTGTGTTCGGCCTCGCTCTGACAGTGGAGGAGGCCCAGGACAGAAAGGTCATAAGGGACAGGAGTAGAATTAGGCCATTCGGCCCATCAAGTCTACTCCGCCATTCAATCATGGCCGATCTATCTCTCCCTCCTAACCCCATTCTCCTGCCTTCTCCCCATAACCTCTGACACCCGCACTGATCAAGAATCTATCCATCTCTGCTTTAAAAATATCCACTGACTTGGCCTCCACAGCCGTCTGCGGCAAAGAATCCCACAGATTCACCACCCTCTGACTAAAGAAATTCCCCCTCATCTCCTTCCTAAAAGAACGCCCTTTAATTCTGAGGCTATGACCTCTAGTCCTAGACTCTCCCACTAGTGGAAATATCCTCTCCACATCCACTCTATCCAGGCCTTTCACTATTCTGTACGTTTCAATGAGGTCCCCCCTCAGGCTTCTAAACTCCAGCGAGTACAGGCCCAGTGCCGACAAACGCTGGTTTGAAAGGACTGCATGCAAACAAAATCTTTTCCACGCACCTCAGTAAAGATGGTAATAATAAACCTAGATTATTAATAAAGATTTGCAAAATTCTAAATTCAAACGCTCATCATAGGTTAACCTACTAATTCCTGGAACAAATCAAATACTTTTCTTCTGCTTTTATTAGTGCCCATAAAAAAAAATCAGGGTAGAGGTAGAATCTGGAGTTCAGAAGGATAAGAGGGGATCTTATAGAAACGTACAAAATTATAGAAGGACTGGACAAGCTAGATGCAGGAAAAATGTTCCCAACGTTGGGGGAGTCCAGAACCGGGGGCCACACAGTCTAAGAATAAAGAGGAGGCCATTTAAAACTGAGGTGAGAAAAAAATACCCTTTTTCACCCAGAGAGTTGTGAATTTAGACAATAGACAATAGGTGCAGGAGGAGGCCATTCGGCCCATCGAGCCAGCACCATCATTCAATGTGATCATGGCTGATCATTCTCAATCAGTACCCCGTTCCTGCCTTCTCCCCATACCCCCTGACTCCGCTATCCTTAAGAACTCTATCTAGTTCTCTCTTGAATGCATTCAGAGAATTGGCCTCCACTGCCTTCTGAGGCAGAGAATTCCACAGATTCACAACTCTCTGACTGAAAAAGTTTTTCCTCATCTCAGTTCTAAATGGCCTACCCCTTATTCTTAAACTGTGGCCCCTTGTTCTGGACTCCCCCAACATTGGGAACATGTTTCCTGCCTCTAACGTGTCCAACCCCTTAATAATCTTATACGTTTCGATAAGATCTCCTCTCATCCTTCCCTGTTGTAAAGTCTAATCTAGTGAAGTCTAATGTAGTGGATGTGGTACAAATCAAGCAGGCTGCTTCATCCTGGAAGAGGGATACAAAATGCTGGAGTAACTCAGCGGGTCAGGCAGCATCTCTGGAGAGTAGGAATGGGTGACGTTTCGGGTCGGGACCCTTCTCATCCATCTAAATTCCAGTGTATACAAGCCTAGTCGCTCCAGTCTTTCAACATATGACAGCCCCGCCATTCCGGGAATTAACCTAGTGAACCTACGCTACACGCCCTCAATAGCAAGAATATCCTTCCTCAAATTTGGAGACCAAAACTGCACACAGTACTCCTGGTACGGTCTCACTAGGGCCCTGTACAACTGCAGAAGGACCTCTTTGCTCCTATACTCAACATTTGTGGAATTTGTGGAATTCTCTGCCTCAGAGGGCAGTGGAGGCCAATTCACTGGATGAATTTAAAAGATAGTTAGACAGAGCTCTAGGGGCTAGTGGAATCAAGGGATATGGGGAGAAGGCAGGCACGGGTTACTGATTGTGGACGATCACAATGAATGGCGGTGCTGGCTCGAAGGGCCAAATGGCCTCCTCCTGCACCTATTTTCTGTTTCTCTGTTTCTCGGTGGCAGCTGTGACTGGAATCTCGCGGAAGTGGACTCAGAGGAAAGCTTCTGTACAGGTTGTGCGTACGTTCTCATCATTCGGCCCTCCCAAGGCTTCCTCCATCTGCCAGCCAGCCTTGCCTTGCATTCTGTGGCCATGGGCAGCAGCTGTGCATTCAGGAGGATCGGGGTAACCCAGGCTTGCCGTTGCTGCCTCTGTCCGGCCCAGTTTAGTTTATCGTCACGGGTACCGAGGTACAGTGAAAAGCTTTTTGTCGCGTGCCAACCAGTCAGCGGAAAGACAGCACACGATTACAATCGAGCCGTCCACAGTGTACAGATACATGATAAGGGAATAACGTTTAGTGCAAGGTAAAGCCAACAAAGTCTGATCAAGGATAGTCCGAGGGTCACCAAAGAGATAGATAGTAGTCACCAAAGAGATAGATATCCACATTATGGCGGTCACAGTGGCGCAGCGGTAGAGTTGCTGCCTTACAGCGAATGCAGCGCCGGAGACCCGGGTTCCATCCTGACTACGGGCGCCGTCTGTACGGAGTTTGTACGTTCTCCCCGTGACCTGCGTGGGTTTTCTCCGAGATCTCCGGTTTCCTCCCACACTCCAAAGACGTGCATGTTTGTAGGTTAATTGGGCTCACTAGTGTGTAGGGAGTGGATGTGTAAGTGGGATATCGTGGAACTTAATGTGAACGGGTGACCGATGGTCAGTGTGGACTCGGCGGGCCGAATGGCCTGTTTCCATTAAAAAATGACAAGAAGTGCTGGAGCAACTCAGCGGGTCAGGCAGCATCTCTGGAGAACATGGATAGGGTCAGGTTTGAGTAGGGTTGCCAACTGTCCCATATTAGCCGGGACATCCCGTATTTTGGGCTAAATTGGTTTGACCCATACTGGATCGCCCTTGTCCCGTATTAGGCCCGGGAGGGTGCTGTAGGCCTGGACACTGTAGGCCCGGACACTGTAGGCCCCGACACTGTAGGCCCGGACACTGTAGGCCCTGACACTGTAGGCCCCGACACTGTAGGCCCCGACGCTGTAGGCCCAGACACTGTAGGCCCGGACAATGTAGGCCCGGACACTGTAGGCCAGGACACTGTAGGCCCGGACGCTGTAGGCCCGGACACTGTAGGCCTGGACGCTGTAGGCCCGGATGCTGTAGGCCCAGACAGTGTAGGTGCGGACAGTGTAGGCCCGGGTGCAGCCTAACGGAGGTTCCATAGCAACCCACCTCCCGGCCTGGGCGGCCGCCATTGGTGGAGCGGGAGCACGTGGCCGCTGGGTGAGGTCACATGGGGCGCGGGGCGGTGACGTCACCTCGTCCCTTATTTGGGAGTGAGGAAGTTGGCAACCATAGGTCTGAGGAAGTGTCCAGACCCGAATCGTCACCTATTCCCGTTCTCCAGAGATGCTGCCTGACCCGCTGAGTTACTCCAGCACTCTGTGAAACGTCACCTATCCATGTTCTCCACAGATGCTGCCTGACCCGCTGAGTTACTCCAGCACTCTGTGTCCTCTTACTATTGTATAGTTAATGCATTGATACACCTTCCACATGTAATGAAACCATGAAGGACATTTGGTTCCTGAGTGAATCCAAAGAGACTCGCTTGTAGTTTAAGGCGTTCCGATTTTCGCGGAGGAAAGTTTATTTTCAAATCCTTTCTGATTTAAGCACCTTCTGCTCTTTTGAAAGTGATTAGCATCTGTTTCTCGGCTCCTGCTGACTGTTCTGTGGAATCGGAAAGATTTTTGAGTCGGAGCCAAACTGGCCCCAGTTCAGAGCGATTGCTTGTGCAGAAGCCACCAGCTTTAGTTCCGTGTGAGGTGTGAGGTAAGCTCGCCACGTGTTTGTGAACATAAAACAGATTTTAGTTGAGTTGATGTGTTGGAAGTAAATGCTGCTTTAAGCCGAAGATAGACGCAAAAAGCTGGAGTAACTCAGCGGGACAGGCAGCATCTCTGGATAGAAGGGATGCTCTCCACAGATGCTGCCTGTCCCGCTGAGTTACTCCGGCGTTTTGTGTCTATTTTTAGCTGAGTTTAGTTTGGAGATACAGTGAGGAAACAGGCTCTCCCGCCCACACTGATCAGTGATCACCTGTTCACACAGGTGGCGCAGCGGTAGAGTTGCTGCCTCACAGCGCCAGGGACCCAGGTTCGATCCCGACTACGGGCGCTGTCTGTACGGAGTTTGTACGTTCCTCCCATGACCTGTGTGGGTTTTCTCCGAGATCTTCTGTTTCCTCCCATATGGAGTCATAGAGTGACACAGCGTGGAAACAGGCCCTTCGGCCCAACTCGCCCACACTGGCTAACATGTCCCAGTTACACTAGTCCCACTTGCCTGCGCTTGGTCCATATCCCTCCAAACCTGTCCTATCCATGTATCTGTCCAACTGTTTCTTAAACGATGGGATAGTCCCAGCCTCAACTACCTCCTCTGGCAGCTCGTTCCATACACCCACCACCTCAGATTCCTATGAAATTTTTTCCTCTTCACCTTGAACCTGTGTCCTCTGGTCCTCGATTCCCCCTCTCTGGGCAAGAGACTGTGCGTCTACCCGATCTAATCCTCTCGTGATTTTGTACACCTCTATAAGATCTCCCCTCATCCTCCTGCGCTCCATGGAATAGAGACCCAGCCTGCTCAACCTCTCCCTGTAGCTCACACTCCAAAAACGTACGGGTTTGTAGGATAATCGGCTGGTATAAGTGCAGATTGTAAATTATCCCACGTGTGTGTGTATGTAGGATAGTGCTAGTGTGCGGGGATCGCTGGTCGGTGCGGACTTGGTGGGCCGAAGGTCCTGTTTCCGCGCTGTGTCTCTAAATGAAACGTAAATAGCACTCCGTTATCCCACTACCCCACTTACTCTCTATGTACATGAAGGGTGATATTTAGCAGAGGCCAGCTTAGCGACCACCCCACGTGTCTTTACGATGCAAGAGGGAACCGGAGGAATATGAGGAAATTCGACGACGGCAGTGGCCGAGGTCAGGATTGAACACGGGTCTCCGGCGCTGCGCGGCAGCAGCTCCACCCGCTGCGTTACTATGCCGCCCAACGTTTTCCCCCAAAGTTTCTAACACTCATGGAAACATAGAAAATAGGTGCGGGAGGAGGCCCTTCGAGCCAGCACCGCCATTCATTGTGATCATGGCTGATCGTTCACAATCAGTAACCCGTGCCTGCCTTCTCCCCATATTCCTTGATTCCACTAGCCCCTAGAGCTCTATCTAACTCTCTCTTAAATCCATCCAGAGAATTGGCCTCCACTTCCCTCTGCGGCAGAGAATTCCACAAATTCACAAGAGTCCCTTGGTGAAAAAGTTTCTTCTCATCCCAGTTTTAAATGGCCTCCCCTTTATTCTTAGACTGTGTGGCTCCTGGTTCTGGACTCTCCCAACATTGGGAACATTTTTCCTGAATCTAGCTTGTCCAGTCCTTTTATAATTTTATACGTCTCTACAAGATCCTCTCTCACCCTTCTAAACTCCAGTGAGTACAATCCCAGTCTTTCCAAATCTTTCCTCATATGACAGTCCTGCCATCCCGGGGATTAACCTGGTGAACCTATGCTGCACTGCCTCAATAGCAAGGATGTCCTTCCTCAAATTAGGAACTTGCCTAAACTCTAGGTGGCCAGTAAACTATCAACTAGGCACTAAATGCTGGAGTAACTTAGTGGGTCAGGCAGCATCTCCGGAGAGAAGGAATGGATGACGTTTCGGGTCGAGACCCTTCTTCAGACCCTTCGGGTCTCGACCCGAAACGTCACCCATTCCTTCTGTCCGGAGATGCTGCCTGACCCGCTGAGTTACTCCAGCATTTTGTGTCTCCCAATGAATACATTATGTTTCTGTGTCTGTTGTCAGGTCTCCACGTGTCCATCGTTGGTGGTTTATTCATGCCAACAGCAGAGATTCTAAACTATATGTCAATAAAAGAGAACTAAACGAAGCCCGTCCCCTCGATCTCCGCTCGTTCCCCAGCAGTACTCAAGGTCACACTCACTGTGGGATCAGTGCGGGCTTCCTCTCGCTGCATCCACACAGGCCGGGCGAGATGCAAGATGCCAAGTGACTGATGTCGCCTTCTGCTTGAGTTGCTAATCTCGTCTCTTTCCACATGGAGCACACAGCATCACCCGTTCCTTCTCTCCAGAGATGCTGCCTGTCCCGCTGAGCTACACCAGCACTTTGTGTCTACGGAAGGTATTGTGTTTGGGGGAGGTCCCTAGCAGATTTAGGTACAGTTCCTTCCCAGCTGTTATCAGGCAACTGAACCGTCCTCTCACCAACTAGAGAGCGGTCCTGACCTCCCATCTACCTCATTGAATACCCTCAGACTATCTTTAATCGGACTTTATCTTGCACTGAATGTTATTCCCTTTAGCCTGTATCTGTACACTGTGGACATAGAAACATAGAAACATAGAAAATCGGAGCAGGAGGAGGCCATTCGGCCCTTCGAGCCAGCACCGCCATTCATTGTGATCATAGAAACATAGAAACATAGAAAATAGGTGCAGGAGTAGGCCATTCGGCCCTTCGAGCCTGCACCGCCATTCAATATGATCATGGCTGATCATCCAACTCAGTATCCCGTACCTGCCTTCTCTCCATACCCCCTGATCCCTTTAGCCACAAGGGCCACATCTAACTCCCTCTTAAATATAGCCAATGAACTGGCCTCAACTACCTTCTGTGGCAGAGAATTCCACAGACTCACCACTCTCAGGCTGATCATCCACAATCAGTAACCCGTGCCTGCCTTCTCCCCATATCCCTTGATTCCACTAGCCCCCAGAGCTCTATCCAACTCTCTCTTAAATCCATCCAGTGATTTGGCCTCCACTGCCCTCTGTGGCAGAGAATTCCACAAATTCACAACTCTCTGGGTGAAAATGTTCCTTCTCACCTCAGTTTTAAATGGCCTCCTCTTTATTCTTAGACTGTGTGGCCCCTGGTTCTGGACTCCCCCAACACTGGGAACATTTTTCCTGCACCTAGCACGGCCTGATTGTAATCATGTGTAGGCCTTTCCGATGACTGGATAGCAAGCGACATGAAAGCTTTTCACTGTACCTCACTACGCGTACGATAAACTAAATTAAAATAAAGTAAGCTAACTCTTTCTGCTTCTCTGGTACTAGTCTTGACCTCCATCTCTGACAGATCCATACAAATCAAATGAAGACCTTTTGTTGACCAGATTGCTGCCTGTATCAGAGGGTTTCAGGTACAGGGAGAGATTAGACAGACTTGGGTTGTTTTTTTCTGGACCACTGTAGGTTGAGGGGAGATGATAAAAGCATATAAAATTATGAGAACCATAGATATGGTAGACAGCCAGAATCTTTACCCCAGGGTGGAAATGCATGCAGTGCCCTCCATAATGTTTGGGACAAAGACCCATCATTTATTTATTTGCCTCTGTACTCCACAATTTGAGATTTGTAATAGGAAAAAAATCACGTGTGGTTAAAGTGCACATTGTCAGATTTTAATAATGGCCATTTTTATACATTTAAGTTCCTTGGAACCATCATCTCCAGGGACCTTAAATGGGAGGCCACCATCGACTCCACAGTCAAAAAGGCCCAACAGAGGATGTACTTCTTGCGGCAACCGAAGAAACACAATCTGCCACAGGCAATGGTGGTTCAATTCTATACTGCCGTCATTGAGTCCGTCCTCACCTTCTCCATCGTGGTCTGGTTTGGCTCAGCCACCAAGCACCACATCCGGAGGCTGCAACGGATCGTTCGCACAGCTGAGAAGGTTGTTGGCTGCGACCTTCCCCCCATTGACGAACTGTACACTGCAAGGGCCAGGAAGCGAGCGGGCAAGATCATCTCTGACCCCTCTCACCCTGGCCACAAACTCTTCGAAGCACTTCCCTCTGGAAGGCGACTCCGGACTGTCAAAGCAGCCACAGCCGGACATAAAAACAGCTTTTTTCCCACGAGTGATAGCTCTACTCGATAACCAAAGTCTGGAGTCTCTTTTTTTCTCTGGTTTATTTCACTCACATGTTTAGACCGTAATGTTGATGTGTTTATGCTTTATTCTTAATTGTTAACTTGGCCAATAAACTTATTCATTATTTGACCATTATTCATTATCATTCATTCATTCATTCATTTTGGTTTCACCACGTAGAAGTTACAGCTGTGTTTATACATAGTCCCCCCCCATTTCAGGGCACCATAATGTTTGGGACACATGGCTTCACAGGTGTTTGTAATTGCTCAGGTGTGTTTAAATGCCTCCTTAATGCAGGTATAAGAGAGCTCTCAGCACCTAGTCTTTCCTCCAGTCTTTCCATCACCTTTGGAAACTTCTATTGCCGTTTATCAACATGAGGACCAAAGTTGTGCCAATGAAAGTCAAAGAAGCCATTATGAGACTGAGAAACAAAAATAAAACTGTTAGAGACATCAGCCAAACCTTAGGCTTACCAAAATCAACTGTTTGGAACATCATTAAGAATTACAGCCCTTTTTGTGGCAATGAGTTCCACAGGTTAACTGCCCGCTGAATAAAGAAGTCTCTCCTCACCATTCTAAAAGAGCGCCCTTTAGTTCTGAGGCTGTGACCTCTGGTCCTAGACTCTCCCACCTGTGGAAACATCCTCTCCACATCCACTCTATCTACGCCTTCCATTATTCACATCCCCCCCCCTTCATCAGATCATTATCTGAATGGTGTCAGATTGGGAAAAGGGGAGATGCAACGAGACCTAGGTGTCCTTGTACATCAGTCACTGAAAGTAAGCATGCAGGTACAGCAGGCAGTGAAGAAAGCCAATGGCATGTTGGCCTTCATTGCGAGAGGATTTGAGTATAGGAGCAAGGAGGTCCTACTGCAGTTGTACAGGGGCCTGGTGAGACCGCACCTGTAGTACTGTGTGCAGTCTTGGTCTCCTCATTTGAGGAAGGACATTCTTGCTATTGAGGGAGTGCAGCTTAGGTTCACCAGGTTAATTCCCGGGATGGCGGGACTGACATATGATGAAAGAATGGATCGACTGGGCTTATTTAGAAGGATGAGAGGGGATCTTATAGAAACATATAAAATTCTTAAGGGATTGGACAGGCTAGATGCAGGAAAAACGTTCCCGATTTTGGGGGGAGTCCAGAACCAGGGGTGACAGTTTAAGAATAAGGGGTAGACAATAGACAATAGGTGCAGGAGTAGGCCATTCGGCCCTTCGAGCCAGCACCACCATTCAATGTGATCATGGCTGATCATTCTCAATCAGTACCCCGTTCCTGCCTTCTCCCCATATCCCCTGACTCTGCTATCCTTAAGAGCTCTATCTAGCTCTCTCTTGAATACATTCAGAGAACTGGCCTCCACTACCTTCTGAGGCAGAGAGTTCCACAGATTTACAACTCTCTGACTGAAAATGTTTTTCCTCATCTCTGTTCTAAATGGCCTACCCCTTATTCTTAAACTGTGGCCCCTGGTTCTGGACTCCCCCAACATTGGGAACATGCTTCCTGCCTCTAACGTGTCCAACCCCTTAATAATCTTATATGTTTCGATAAGATCCCCTCTCATCCTCCTAAATTCGAGTGTATACAAGCCTAGTCGCTCAAGACTTTCAACATATGACAGTCCCGCCATTCTGGGAATTAACCGAGTAAACCTACGCTGAACGCGCTCAATAGCAAGAATATTCTTCCTCAAATTTGGAGACCAAATCTGCACACAGTACTCCAGGTGCGGTCTCACTAGGGCCCTGTACAACTGCAGAAGGCCATTTAGGACTGAGATGAAGAAAACTCTTTTCACCCAGAGAGTTGTGGTTCAGTTTACTTTATTGCCACGTGCACAGAGGTACAGTGAAAAGCTTTTTGTTGTGTGCTAACCAGCCAGCGGAAAGACAGCACAGAGTTGAGAATCAGTGGAATTCTCTGCCACAGAAGGCAGTGGAGGCCAATTCACTGGATGGATTCAAGAAAGAGTTATATTTAGCTCTTAGGGCTAACGGAATCAAGGGGTGTGGGGAGAAAGCAGGAATGGGGTACTGATTGTGGACGATCAGCTATGATCACTTTGAATGTCGGTGCTGGCACGAAGGGTCAAATGGCCTCCTCCTGCACCTATTGTCTATGTATCTATCCATAAGTGAACCATCTAACCACAAGCAGTGCTGAACTACCCTCTACCTCTTTGGTGACCATCGGACAATCCTTGATCGGACTTTGCTGGCTTTACATTGCACTAAACATTATTCCCTTATCATGTATCTGTACACTGTAAATGCATTGATTGTAAACACGTATTGTCTTTCCGCTGACTGGTTAGCACGCAAACAAAAGCTTTTCATTGTACCTCGGTACACGTGACAATAAACTAAACTGAACTGAAACTGATTTAACCATCCTCTGTGGACAAAGGTTCTTCTAAGAAAATGCCGGAGATTTGCATTTTTAAAGTATAGGAGCAAAGATGTCCTTCTGCAGTTGTCCAGGGCCCTAGTGAGACCGCACCTGGAGTACTGTGTGCAGTTTTGGTCTCCAAATTTGAGGAAGGACATTCTTGCTATTGAGGGCGTGCAGCGTAGGTTTACTAGGTTAATTCCCGGAATGGCGGGACTGTCGTATGTTGAAAGACTGGAGCGACTAGGCTTGTGTACACTGGAATTTAGACGGATGAGAGGGGATCTTATCGAAACATATAAGATTATTAAAGGATTGGGCACGTTAGAGGCAGGAAACATGTTCCCAATGTTGGGGGAGTCCAGAACCAGGGGCCACAGTTTGAATAAGGGGTAGGCCATTTAGAACGGAGATGAGGAAAAACGTTTTCAGTCAGAGAGTTGTAAATCTGTGGAATTCTCTGCCTCAGAAGGCAGTGGAGGCCAATTCTCTGAATGCATTCAAGAGAGAGCTAGGTAGAGCTCTTAAGGATAGCGGAGTCAGGGGGTATGGGGAGAAGGCAGGAACGGGGTACTGATTGAGAATGATCAGCCATGATCACATTGAATGGCGGTGCTGGCTCGAAGGGCTGAATGGCCTCCTCCTGCACCTATTGTCTATTGTCTATTGTCTAAATCGTAGACCTAATCTCCTAAACTGACTTTGTGTCTCATGCTGACACATTTATTCCCACCAATTATTCAGGCCATCTCTAAAGTCCATCGGCTGAGCCTAACAATTACAACTTTTGTAAACCTTTCTGAGAACTGATTACATAGAAAACATAGAAAATAGTTGCAGGAGGAGGCCATTTGGGCCTTCGAACCAGCACCGCCATTCATTGTGATCATGACCGATCATCCACAATCAGTAACCCGTGCCTGCCTTCTCCCCATATCCCTTGATTCCACTAGCCCCTAGAGCTCTATCTAACTTTCTTTTAAATTCATGCAGTGATTTGGCCTCCACTGCCCTCTGTGGCAGAGAATTCCACAGATTCACAACTCTCTGGGTGAAAAAGTTTTTTCTCACCTCAGTTTTAAATGGCCTCCCCTTCATTCTTAGACTGTGTGTGGCCCCTGGTTCTGGACTCCCCCAACATTGGGAACATTTTTCCTGCATCTAGCTTGTCCAGTCCTTGTATAATTTTATACGTTTCTATAAGATCCCCTCTCATCCTTCTAAACTCCAGTGAATACAAGCCCAGTATGATACGCATTACGATATGATACGCTAGAACTTTATTCATCCCCGGAGTGAAACTGGTCTGCCAACAGTCACAACCCACAACAAGGTACATAAAGACTTGAAATTAAAAATTAAATTAAAAGTGAGAAAAAAAGAGAAAAAGACAAACGATTGTTGGCTGGCTGCCGTGTGCACAGCACCTTGACCGGAATGAGCGCACATACAGACAAACAAACAAACAAACCGGGTCCTCCATTGTTCAACATGGGGGTCTCCCCACGTGCCGGGTCCTCCATTGTTCAACATGGCGCCCCCCCCCCCCCCCACACACTGGGTCCTCCATTCTTCAACATGGCGGTCCCATCACACCGGGTCCTCCATTGTTCAACATGGGGGTCTCCCCACACACCGGGTCCTCCATTGTTCAACATGGCGGTCTCCCCACATGCCGGATCCTCCATTGTTCAACATGGCCGCTCCCCCACACACCGGGTCCTCCATTGTTCAACATGGCCGCTCCCCACACACACCGGGTCCTCCATTGTTCAACATGGCAGCTCCCTCCACACACTGGGTCCTCCATTGTTCAACATGGCAGCCCCCTCCACACACTGGGTCCTCCATTGTTCAACATGGCAGTCCCCTCACACCGGGTTCTCCATTGTTCAACATGGGGGTCTCCCCACATGCCGGGTCCTCCATTGTTTCAACATGGCGCCCCCCCCCACACACCGGGTCCTCCATTGTTCAACATGGGCCCCCCCCCCCACACACCGGGTCCTCCATTGTTCAACATGGTGGCTCCCCCACGCCGGGACCTCCATTATCTACTCCTCTCCCCTCACGCTCATCGACCGCTGACTGCGAGGTCAGTCCTGATTTATTTCTCGCATTGATATCTTCCCAGCTCCTCCCGGCAGTGTGTGATGTGCCTGGATTTGATTGACTAAACTCTGATTTGTTTGATATGTCCTGTGCCACTTTGGGTTCTTTATTTTTACCTCCAGCGTAGCGATAAGCACCTTTGCCAAAGATCATGAAGTGAGTCGTAAATCTGGAAGTACTAAGTCAACCCACACGCTCAGCCCGCCTGAACCTACCTGATCTCCCGGTTGCCAAACACTTTCATTCTCCCTCCTATTCCCACACTAACCTCTCTGTCCTGGGTCTCCTCCACTGTCAGAGTGAGGCCCAGCACAAATTGGAGGAACAGCATCTCGTATTTCACTTGGGCAACTTACAGCCCAGCGGTAAGAACATTGATTTCTCTAACTTCAGGTAGCCCCGGCATTCCCTCTCTCTCCATCAAGTCACACCAGCTTCTCGTTCTCACCCAACAAACAACTAACTATGGCCTGTTTCCTTTACCATCGTTACTTTTCAGCACATCTTTCATTCATTGTTCTTTATCTCCCCACATCATCGCCTATATCTCTCGTTTTCCTTATCCCTAACCAGTCTGAAGAAGGGTCTCGACCCGAAACATCAGCCATTCCTTCTCTCCAGAGATGCTGATTGTCCCGCTGTGTTACTCCAGCTTTTTGGGTCCATCTTGAGTCATACAGACCGTTCGGTCCAACTTGCCCCATCTGCACTGGTCCCATTTGCCTGCATTTGGTCCATATTCCTCCAAGCTTTTCATACCCATGTACCTGTCCAAATGTTTCTTTAGCATCGTGATAGTACCTACCTTAACTACCAACCTTTCTGTAACAAGGACAGGACCTGCACAATGAAAGACTGGAAAGACTGCTATCGAGGGCGTGCAGCGTAGGTTTACTAGGTTAATTCCTGGAATGGCGGGACTGTCATATGTTGAAAGACTGGAGCGACTAGGCTTGTATACACTTGAATTTAGAAGGATGAGAGGAGATCTTATCGAAACGTATAAAATTATTAAGGGGTTGGACACGTTAGAGGCAGGAAACATGTTCCCAATGTTGGGGGAGTCCAGAACAACGGGCCACAGTTTAAGAATAAGGGGTAGGCCATTTAGAACTGAGATGAGGAAAAACTTTTTCAGTCAGAGAGTTGCGAATCTGTGGAATTCTCTGCCTCAGAAGGCAGTGGAGGCCGATTCTCTGAATGCATTCAAGAGAGAGCTAGATAGAGCTCTTAAGGATAGCGGAGTCAGGGGGTACGGGGAGAAGGCAGGAATGGGGTACTGATTGAGAATGATCAGCCATGATCACATTGAATGGCGGTGCTGGCTCGAAGGGCCGAATGGCCATCTTCCTGCACCTATTGTCTATTGTCTATTGTCTATTGAGTGTTGAAGAGCAGATGGATCCAGGAGTGCAGGTACACAGTTCCTTGAAAATAACATCACAGGCAGATAGGGTGTCAAAAAGGTTTTCGGCACATTGGCCTTCATCAGTCAGAGTATTGACCCGAAATGTCACCCATTCCTTCTCTCCCGAGATGCTGCCTGACCCGCTGAGTTATGCCAGCATTTTGAATGAATGAATTACGCTCGCAAGTAACAACACGGACATATAATAAACAATTAAGAATAAAGCATAAAACATTAAAACATTAAGAATATAACATTGCAGTTTAAACATGTGAGTGAAATAAACCAGAGCAAAAAAAGACTACAGACTTATGGTTATTGAGTAGGGCTGCTACTCGTGGAAAAAAGCTGTTTTTATGTCTGGCTGTGGCTGCTTTGACAGTCTGGAGTCGCCTTCCAGAGGGAAGTGCTTCGAAGAGTTTGTGGCCGGGGTGAGAGGGGTCAGAGATGATCTTGCTGGCCCTTGCAGTGTACAGTTCATCAATGGGGGGAAGGTTGCAGCCAACAACCTTCTCAGCTGTGCGAACGATCCGTTGCAGCCTCTGGATGTCATGCTTGGTGGCTGAGCCAAACCAGACCATGATGGAGAAGGTGAGGACGGACTCAATGATAGCAGTATAGAATTGGACCATCATTGCCTGTGGCAGATTGTGTTTCTTCAGTTGCTGCAGGAAGTACATCCTCTGTTGGGCCTTTTTGACTGTGGAGTCGATGGTGGCCCCCCCCATTTAAGGTCCCTGGAGATGATGGTTCCAAGGAACTTAAATGACTCCACAGATGTGACTGTGGTGTTGTTGATGGTGAGTGTGGGGAGGGGAGGGGGAGTTCTTCGAAAGTCTACAATTAGTTCCACTGTCTTGAGAGCATTGAGCTCCAGGTTGTTGCGATGGCACCAGGACGCCATCTGTAGGCAGATTCCTCCCCATCCTGGATCAGTCCAATCAGGGTAGTGTCATCCGCAAACTTGAGGAGCTTGACAGAGGAGTGTGTGGAGATGCAGTCGTTGGTGTAGAGAGAGTAAAGGAGAGGGGAGAGTACGCAGCCTTGTGGTGCTCTCAATCAAACCATTCACGAGGGTTACAGGCAGTGCAAAATGAGAACGGAAGCAAACAGATGAAATAAGTGCAAAAGCCACATCAAGGTAGATTGGAAGATCGGGAATATATTCTTTGCATGTACATTCCAGCATCGCAAAGTGAAACTTACCGAATGGTGAGCGGCCTGGATAGAGTGGATGTGGAGAGGATGTTTCCACTAGTGGGGGAGTCTAGGACTAGAGGGCACAGCCTCAGAGTAAAAGGAGGATTCTTTAAAAAGATGAGGAGGAATTTCTTCAGTCAGAGGGTGGCAAATCTGTGGAATTCATTGCCACAGACGGCTGTGGAGGCCAAGTCAATGAATACTTTTAAGGTGGAGATTGACAGATTCTTGATTATTGATTAGTCAGGGGTTACGGGGAGAAGGTAGGAGAATGGGGTTGAGACAGAAAGATGGACCAGCCATGACTGAATGGCGGTGTAGACTTGATTGGCCAAATTCTGCTCCCAGAACTTATGAACTATACATCAATCAGCCAAAACATTATGACCACTGACAGGCGAAGTGAGCAACATTGATTCTCTTGTTACAATGGCACCTGTCAAGGGGTGGGATATATGAGGCAGCAAGTGAACAGTCAGTTCTTGAAGTTGATGTGTTGGATGCAGGAGAAATGGGCAGGAGTAAAGACCTGAGCAACTTTGACAAGGGCCAGATTGTTATGGCCAGACGACTGGGTCAGAGCATCTCTGAAACGGCAAGGCTTGTGGGGTGCTCCCGGTCAGCAGTGGTGAGTACCGACCGACAGTGGTCCGAGGAGGGACAAACCACAAACCGGCGACAGGCAGGGTGTTGGGCGCCCAAGGCTCATCGACGCGCGAGGGCAACGAAGGCTATCCTGTCTGGTCCGAACCGACAGAAGGTCGACTGTGGCACAAGTCACAGAAAATGTTAATGGTGGTCACGGGAGGAATGTGTCACAATACACAGTGCATCGCACCCTGCTGCGAATGGGGCAGCACACGGAGGACCAACAGCATATTGGGCAGGTGGCCATAATGTTTTGGCTCATCAGGTCACAATGTTTTGGCTGATCCTTGATTCAAGGAGAATTGCAAACATTACTAGTGGTGTGTGGGACATCCTTCTTTGAGATCAGTACCTGATTCAAGTTCCTTACGCTGTGAATCTGGGTCTGTTTGTTTTGTTTTCCATCCTTTTTGGTCCGAACCTTCCTTAAAGCTCGCTTTCACCTCCTCCTTTATATTCTCCATGCATTGATCTTCATTGCGCCCCGGTTTATAAAGGAATTACTTATAATTCAAGGCATCACATTTATTCTGACCCATTTGGCTTGACTCCATCAAAATGGCTGCCAACTACTTCAAGATAGAGGTCTCCATAACTGGTCATGGAAGGTTCAGCCATTCTACCGTGCATGTGCCTGCTATTTATTGATTAATGTGTTATGAAGGAACTGCAGACGCTGATTTAGAATCGAAGATAGACACAAAATGCTGGAGTAACTCAGCATTTACCTACAGAAATGCTGCCTGTCCCACTGAGTTACTCCAGCATTTTAAAACATAGAAAATAGGAGGCCATTTGGCCCTTCGAGCCAGCACCGCCATTCATTGTGATCATGGCTGATCATCCACAATCAGTAACCCGTGCCTGCCTATTCCCCAAATCGACGGTAGACACAAAATGCTGGAGTGGGTCAGGCAGCATCTCAGGAGAGAAGGAATGGGTGACGTTTCGGGTCGAGACCCTTCTTCAGACTGAAGGGTTCTTTGATATCCACTGATTCCGCTAGCCCCCAGAGCTCTATCTAACTCTCTTTTAAATTCATCCAGTGAATTGGCCTCCACTGCCCACTGTGGCAGAGAATTCCACAAATTCACAACTCTCTGGGTGAAAAAGTTTTTTCTTATCTCAGTTTTAAATGGCCTCCCCTTTATTCTTAGACTGTGTGGCCTCTGGTTCTGGACTCCCCCAACATTGGGAACATTTTCCTTGCATCTAGCTTGTCCAGTCCTTTTATAGTTTTAAATGTTTCTATAAGATCCCCTCTCATCCTTCTAAATCCCAGTGAATACAAGCCCAGTCTTTCCAATCTTTCCTCACATGACAGTCCCGCCATCCCGGGGATTAACCTCGTGAACCTACGCTGCACAGCCTCAATAGCAAGGATCCCCTTCCTCAAATTAGGAGACCAAAACTGCAGATAATACTCCAGTTGTGGTCTCATCAGGGCCCTATACAACTGCAGAAGGACCACTTTACTCCTATACTCAAATCCTCTCGTTGTGAAGGCCAACATGCCAATAGCTTTCTTCACTGCCTGCTGTACCTACACGTTTACTTTCAGTGGCTGGTGTACAAGGACACCCAGGTCTCATTGTACTTCCCTTTTTCCTAATCTGACACCATTGAGATAATAATCTACCTCTTGTTCTTGCCTCCAAAGTGGATAACCTCACATTTATCTACATTAAACTGCATCTGCCATGCATCTTCCCACTCACTCAACCTGTCCAAGTCACCCTGCAACCTCCTAGCATCCTCTTTGCAGTTCTCCCTGCCACCCAGCTTTGTGTCATCTGCAAATTTGCTAGTGTTACTTTTAATTCCATCATCTAAATCATTTTGTGTCTATCTGCTATTTATTAAGATGTTTTCATAAGTGGGGATAGTGCAGCTATTAAAATGATATATACCTTGTGTAAGATAGACACAAAATGGAATAAATCATTCGGAAGCAGCTAAGAAATGAAAGATGAAATGGAAATACTTGCATTGTTAATTCTGGATCGGACGAGGCAGTAAAGCAAGCTGGTGCTGTAGTAACTCAGCGGGTCAGGCAGCATTTCTGGAGAACATGGACTGGTGACGTTTCGGATCGGGAGTCTAAAGAAGGGTCCCGACCAGAAATGTTCCCCAGAGATGCTGCCTGACCCGCTGAGTTCAGTTTATTGTAGTGGAGAGATACAGGGCGGAAACAGGCCCTTCGGCCCACCGAGTCCGCACCGACCAGCGATCCCCGCACACTAACACTGTCCTACACACACTAGGGACAGTTTTACATTTATACCAAGCCAATTAACCTACAAACCTGCACGTCTTTGGAGTGTGGGAGGAAACCGAAGATCTCGGAGAAAACCCACGCAGGCCACGGGGAGAACGTACAAACTCCGTACAGACGGCACCCATGGTTAGGATCGAACCCGGGTCTCTGGCGCTGTGAGGCAGCAACTCTGCCGCTGCACCACAGAGTTACTCCAGCACTTTGTGCCTTTTTTCTCGTAAACCAGCATCTGCAGTTCCTTGCGTCACCAACTAAAAGTGGTGGATTGGTTAACGAGAGAAATATGTCAAACAGGGTGATGTCGTTAATGGTTCATCTTGGGCTTTGAATGTAATACATTTTGCTTGTGTAAGAACGTACATTGACTCATCAGAATGAAAATGTGGCAGGGAAATCTGATGTGTAAATGATTGGGAAGTGTTCCATTGCTGGGTGTAATGATGGCTATATTTACTTACGCACAAAGCCTATCTATTTTGGTGGCTCATTGAGATATATAATGACTGCATTTAAGGAAAGGTTTTTATAGATATGGGAGGCGATGACATTTCGGTATGAACAGCAACATTAACAGTGCTAGACACAAAATGCTGGGGTAACTCAGCGGGCCAGGCAGCATCTCGGGAGAGAAGGAACGGGTGACGTTTTGGGTCGAGACACTTCTTCAGACAAATCTACCTTCGTGTTTAGCCAGCATCTGCAGTTTATTTTCCTTAACAGCAACAGAGAGCCGGGCTCGATTCTGACTGTCCTACACACACGAGGGACAATTTACAAGAGACTCTGAGCATCTACCCGATCTATTCCTACCTGCAGGCTGCAGGTCACAGGTATCTTGGATTCCTATGTTGGCACGTACACAAAGCACAGGCCATCTGTGTTGTATAATCTGTGTTTTATCCCAATTCTTGCGTGAGATTAAGGCTGAGAGGTTGTTATGGAATCTATCTCAAGTGAAAAAAAACACTTGGGATTATTGCTGAGATACAGCGCGGAAACAGGCCCTTCGGCCCACCGAGTCTGTGCCGGCCAGCGATCCCCGCACACTAACACTATCCTACACACATTTTACAATTTCACCGAAGCCAATTAACCGACAAACCTGCACGTCTTTGGAGTGCGGGGGGAAACCGGAGCACCCGGAGAAAACCTGCGCAGTCACGGTGGAGGAGGTACAAACTCCGTACAGACAGCGCCCGTGGTCAGGATCGAACCTGGGTCTCTGGCGCTGTGAGGCAGCAACTCTACCGCTGCACTCTTCTCCCATAGTCAATATTTGAACCTCCCAATAGAGCACAAAATTAGAGAATTAAGGAACTGCCGATGTTGGTTTGAACTGAAGATAGACACAAAAATGCTGGAGTAACTCGGTGGGCCGGGCAGCACCTCTGGAGAGCAGGAATGGGCAACATTTCGGGTTTATCAGGCAACTGAACCATCCTACCACAACCAGAGAGCAATGCTGAACTACTATCTACCTCATTGGAGACCCTCGGACTATCCTTGATCGGACTTTGCTGACTTTACCTTGCACTAAACGTTATTCCCTTATCACGTATCTATCTATACACTGTAAATGGCTCGATTGTCATCAGGTCATTAGTGTTAGGAGCAGAATTAGGCCATTTGGCCCAATCAAGTCTACTCCGCCATTCAATCATGGCTGATCTATCTCTCCCTCCCGACCCCGTTCTCCTGTCTTCTCCCCACAACCCCTGACACCAATCATGTTGTAATCGTGGATTGTCTTTCCGCTGTCTGGTCAGCACGCAACAAAACCTTTTCACTGTACCTCGGTACACATGACGATGAACTAGATTGAACTGAGCTGAGACCTTTCTTGAAGTTGACGGTCTGAGAGTAGAAAACCAGGCAGGATATCCCGCGACAATCTTCAGACGCAGAGTCCCGTGATGTGGGGAAGCCGCAGGCTGAAAGCGCCTGCCATCAATTAACCGCAAGGTTTCTGTAGCTGGGCGATCAGTTACTACCTTCCACGAGGGACTGGAGACCACTGTGAGGTTGAGAGGAGGTTGAGGTCTCATTGGCACCAGTGCCGACAGTCTTTGTCCCATCAAACACGCAAACTGGGAAGAGCGGGAATCCCCGATGTTGGAATCCAGGCTAGACACAAAATGTCGGAGTAACTCTGCGGGACAGGCAGCATCTCAGGGGAGAAGGAATGGGTGACGTTTCGGGTCGAGACCCTTCTTCAGACTGATGTCAGGGGAGGGGTGGGACAAAGATAGGATGTAGTTGGAGACAGGAAGATAGTGGGAGAACTGGGAAGGGGGAGGGGAAGAGAGGGACAGAGGAACTATCTCAAGTTGGAGAAGTCAATGTTCATACCGCTGGGGTGTAAGCTGCCCAAGTGAAATATGAGGTGCTGTTCCTCCAATTTGCGCTGGGCCTCACTCTGACAATGAAGGAGGCCCATGACAGAAAGGTCAGACTGGGAGTGGGTGGAGGAGTTGAAGTGCTCAGCCACCGGGAGATCAGGTTGGTTAAGGCGGACTGAGCAGAGGTGTTGAGCGAAGCGATCGCCGAGCCTGCGTTTGGTTTCGCCGATATAGAGAAGTTGACGTCTGGAGCAGCGGATACAATAGATGAGGTTGGAGGAGGTGCAGGTGAACCTCTGCCTCACCTGGAAAGTCTGCTTGGGTCCTTGGATGGAGTCGAGGGGGGAGGTAAAGGGACCAGTGTTGCATCTCCTGCGGTTGCAGGGGAAAGTGCCCGGGGAGGGGGTGGTTTGGGTGGGAAGGGACGAGTGGACCAGGGAGTTACGTGGATAGGTGACGTTTCAGATCGAGACCCTCCTGCAGACTGAAGACCGTCTGAAGCTATGAGAGTCATTGAAGCAGCCCATGGAACTATGGACGTCCCAGCTGAATAGGGTCTATTAACATCAATGTGTAAGAAGGAACTGCAGATGCTGCTTTAAACCGAAGGTAGACACAAAATGCTGGAGTAACTCAGCGGGACAGGCAGTATCTCTGGAGGGGTGACATTTTGGGTCAAGACCCTTCTTCAGACTGCAAGACAGGGGAGAATGAGACATAGAGGTATGGAAGTATAAGGTGTGAAGACTTAGATCAAAGGGGAATGTAGAATGGGACATTTTCATCGGCTCCTCAATGGACCTTTCCACATTTCCTTGATCAGCGTCCCCTTTGATCTGTGTTTTCACACCTTACCCTTCCATATCTGTGTGTCTCCCTCTCCCCTGACTCTCAGACTGAAGAAGGGTCTCGACTCGACCCATTCCTTCTCTCCAGAGATGCTGCCTGACCCGCTGAGATACTCCAGCATTTTGTGTCTATCTTCAGTGTAAACCAGCATCTGCAGTTCTTTCTTACACATTATAATTCAGTCAACATAATTCCGTTCCCAGTTCCCTGACATAATTAAAACTGACAAGTTTCTATATTTCAACTGAACTGGTGCCAAGGTATAATTCACTCGGTTGGAGAGGGATTCTCACAGTCAGGCCACTGAGACTGCCCGTTCCAATGTAATTGTATTCCTTCTCTCCAGAGATGCTGCCTGTCCCGCTGAGTTACTCCAGCATTTTGTGTCTACCTTCGGTTTAAACCAGCATCTGCAGTTCCTTCCTACACAGGTTTTCCACTGGAGGATGTGCTGGCTCTGGACAGGATCCAGAGGAGGTTTACAAGAACGATCCCAGGAATGAGTGGGTTAACCTATGATGGGCGTTTGTCAGCACTGGGCCTGTACTCGCTGGAGTTTAGAAGGATGAGGGGGGACCTCATTGAAACACATAGAATAGTGAAAGGCCTGGATAGAGTGGATGTGGAGAGGATGTTTCCACTAGTGGGAGAGTCTAGGACTAGAGGTCACAGCCTCAGAATTAAAGGACGTTCTTTTAGGAAGGCGATGAGGAGAAATTTCTTTAGTCAGAGGGTGGTGAATCTGTGGGATTTTTTGCCACAGAAGGCTGTGGAGGCCAAGTCAGTGGATATTTTTAGGGCAGAGACAGATAGATTCTTGATCAGAACGGGTGTCAGAAGTTGTGGGGAGAAGGCAGGAGAATGGGGTTAGGAGGGAGAGATAGATCGGCCATGATTGAATGGCAGAGTAGACTTGATGGGCCGAATGGCCTAATTCTGCTCCTATCTCTTACGATCATATGACCTTATGAATAACCCCCCCCATCTCCCTATAGAACCCCCACAATTCTTCATATCCCTGTAGTCAATAACCCCCCCCACACTTCTCACACCCTCTCCCTATAATCAATAACCCCTTTCCCATCTCCCTCTGAATGGACAGTCTTGTGTCTGCCTTCACCTGCCAACTTTTTCCTGAGGGTTAAAACCTACAGGCTAAAGAGGTGCATCAAAGATAGACACAACGTGCTGGAGTAGCTCAGCGGGACAGGCAGCATCTCTGGAGAGAAGGAACGGGTGACGTTTCAGGCCGAGACCCTTCTTCAGACCGAGGACCCTTCCCTCCAGAGAACTCTGCCTGTCCCGCTGAGTTACTCCCGCACTTTGTGCCTATCTTGGGTGTAAGCCAGCGCCTGCAGTTCCCTCCTACACAAAGAAGTCCATCAGGGGAGTCGTTACTGTGCTGCGCTGGCATGTCTCAGCATTTGTGTCAGCACTGGCTAACGCCAGCTCTAGTTAGAAATAGGTGAAGACGGGGACTGTTAAAAATAGTGTGAACGTCAGCTTCAGTTTCCAGCTGAGGGCTTCTGTCGTTTGACAGGAAGACCCGACATCAGCAGAAACAGGACGAGTTCCTTCCGTGTGTGGAGCCTGTTGTGTGTCGGGGGGCAGGCAGAGGCAGGGCCTGTGCGTCTGAGGCTAAGTCTCGGCCTAGAAATCTAGCAGCTCGACGCCTGGGCTTTTCTGAGGCCTGAGGCCTGGGGTCATAAGATCATAAGTGATACGAGCAGAATGAGGCCCTTCGGCCCATCAAGTCTACTCCGCCATTCACTCATGGCTGATTTATCTCTCCCTCCTAACTAGGGTTGCCAACTGTCCCATATTAGCCAGGACATCCCGTTTTTTGGGCTAACTTGGCTTGTCCTGTACGGGACCGCCCTTGTACCGTATTAGGTCCGGGGGGCACTCTAGGCTCGGATACTGTAGGCCCGGACATTGTAGGCCCGGACAGTGTAGGTCCGGACGGTGTAGGTCCGGACAGTGTAGGCCCAGAGGCCCGGGCGCCGCCTAACGGAGGTTGCATAGCAACCTGCCTGCCGGCCTGGGCGGCCACCATTGTTGGAGCGGGAGCACGTGGCCGCTGGCTGGGTGAAATCACTTTGGGGCATGGGGCGGTGATGTCACTTTGTCCCTTATTTGGGAGTGAGATAGTTGGCACCCCTACTCCTAACCCCATTCTCCTGCCTTCCCACAACCTCAGAAACCCGGAGAGGTGTCAGAGGCCTTTCTGCAGCTTGGGGCCTGGACCTTTTAGGAGCCTAGGACTGGGGTTGGAGCCTTACTAGAGCCTGGGGCCAAGGGCATGAGGCTTTTTGGCGCCTGGTGCCAAGGAATGGGTTGGAGTCTTTCTGGAGCCAGCGCCCAGGCCCTAGGCCTTTCTGGAGCCTGGGACTGGAGTTGATGCCTTTCTAGAGCCTGGGTTTTCGGGCCTCGGTCTTTCTGGAGCCTGGGGCCTGGACATTTCCGGAGCCTGAGGCCTGGGGTTCAGACTTTCTGGAGCAAGAGCCTGGGCCTTGGGCCTTTCTGGATCCTAGGCCTGGTGCTGGAGCCTTCCTAGAGTCTGGGGTCTGGACAGGCTTACCTGGTGCCCAGGTCTATGGGCCAGGGTATTTAGTTTTGTTTAGTTTAGAGATACAGCGTGGAAACAGGCCCTTCGGCCCACCAAGTGCAGACTGACCAGCACATGAACACTACCCTACACACACTAGGGACAATTTTACATTTATACCAAGCCAATTAGCCTACAAACCTGCACGTCTTTGGAGTGTGGGAGGAAACCGAAGTTCCCAGAGAAAACCCACGCAGGTCACGGGTAGAACGTACAAACTCCGTACAGACAGCACCCGTAGTCGGGATCGAACCCGGGTCTCTGGTGCTACATTCGTTATAAGGTAGCAACTCTACTGCTGCACAACCATGAGCACCAGAATTTCTTCCATGTGTGGAGTCTGTTGTGTGTCAGGGAGCAGGCAGAGGCAGAGCCTGTGTGTCTCGGCCCAGAAATCCAGCAGCTTGAGGCCTGGGCCTTTCTGAGGCCTGAGGCCTGGGCATTGGGCCGGGCATTGGGTCTTTCTGAGGCCCGAGGCCTGGGCCCTGGGCCTTTCTGAGGCCCGAGGCCTGGGCCCTGGGCCTTTCTGAGGCCTGAGGCCTGGGGCTTGGCCTTCTCGGAGCCTGGAGCAATGCTTTACTTGTCACCTCATCCCTGCCTTGTTTTCCGTTGTCATTCAGTCTGGGGATATCCACGCACCTGACCATGTTCTCCCTGTGTCCGTGTGATTTTCTCACTGTTCCTGTTCCCTTTCAGAAGGTCATAAGGAATAGGCCATTCGGCCCATCAAGTCTACTCTGCCATTCAATCATGACTGATCTATCTATCTATCTATCTATCTATCTGTCTATCTATCTATCTACCTGTCCGTCTATCCGTCTATCCGTCTGTCCGTCTATCCGTCTGTCTGTCCGTCTGTCTGTCTGTCTGTCTGTCTGTCTGTCTGTCTGTCTGTCTGTCTGTCTGTCTGTCTGTCTGTCTGTCTGTCTGTCTGTCTGTCTGTCTGTCTGTCTGTCTGTCTGTCTGTCTGTCTGTCTGTCTGTCTGTCTGTCTGTCTGTCTGTCTGTCTGTCTGTCTGTCTGTCTGTCTGTCTGTCTGTCTGTCTGTCTGTCTGTCTGTCTGTCTGTCTGTCTGTCTGTCTGTCTGTCTGTCTGTCTGTCTGTCTGTCTGTCTGTCTGTCTGTCTGTCTGTCTGTCTGTCTGTCTGTCTGTCTGTCTGTCTGTCTGTCTGTCTGTCTGTCTGTCTGTCTGTCTGTCTGTCTGTCTGTCTGTCTGTCTGTCTGTCTGTCTGTCTGTCTGTCTGTCTGTCTGTCTGTCTGTCTGTCTGTCTGTCTGTCTGTCTGTCTGTCTGTCTGTCTGTCTGTCTGTCTGTCTGTCTGTCTGTCTGTCTGTCTGTCTGTCTGTCTGTCTGTCTGTCTGTCTGTCTGTCTGTCTGTCTGTCTGTCTGTCTGTCTGTCTGTCTGTCTGTCTGTCTGTCTGTCTGTCTCTCTATCTACATCTCCGGGAAAATTGTGGCGTTTCAGGTCGAGACCCTTCCCCAGTGTGGTATATGTCTCCCAGGGCAGTTTTAGTTGTTTTTTTAAAGACACAAAGTGCTGGAGTAACTCAGCAGATCAGGCAGCATCTTTGGGTGACATTTCGGGTCGAGACCCTTATTCAGACTGAGAGTCAGGGGAGAGGGAAACGAGAGATCTGGAAAGGTACAGAGCAAATGTAAGGTGTAAGAAGGACAGGTCGAAAGGGGAGGATGCTCAGGGAAATGTAGACTGGCTCATTGTTGGCTGAGGGGAAGGTGACAACGAGGCAGTAAGATTAAACAGTAGGGCAGTGAAACGAGTGGGGAGAGAGAGGGAAAGCAAGGGCTACTTGAAGTTGGAGAAATCAATGTTCATACCGCTGGGGTGTAAGCTGCCCAAGGCGGTCACGGTGGTGCAGCGGTAGAGTTGATGCCTTACAGCGCTTGCAGCGCCAGAGACCCGGGTTCCATCCCGACTATGGGTGCTGTCAATAGACAATAGGTGCAGGAGGAGGCCATTTGACCCTTCGAGCCAGCACCACCTTTCAATGTGATCAGGGCTGATCATTCACAATCAGTACCCCGTTCCTGCCCTCTCCCGTCTGTACGGAGTTTGTACGTTCTCCCCGTGACCCGCGTGGGTTTTCTACGCGATCTTCGGTTTCCTCCCATACTCCAAAGACGTGCAGGTTTGTAGGTTAATTGGCTTGGTGTGTGTGTAAATTGTCCCTAGTCTGTGTAGGATAGTGTTAATGTGC
Source organism: Rhinoraja longicauda (assembly GCF_053455715.1). Taxonomy (NCBI): domain Eukaryota; kingdom Metazoa; phylum Chordata; class Chondrichthyes; order Rajiformes; family Arhynchobatidae; genus Rhinoraja; species Rhinoraja longicauda. The sequence continues at coordinate 11,205,006 of NC_135993.1, forward strand.
GTGGATCGCTGGTCGGCGTGGACCCGTTGGGCCGAAGGGCCTGTATCTCTAAACTAAACTAAACTACAAAGTTTATACGGGGTTGAGAGCTATGAACCGGTTTGCCTGGGAATCCAGGCAAGTCAGGCAAAGATTCTCCATCACACTCTCAGCGGTGGCTGATCCTGACTCACCTGTGCGTGGGTGGAAATGATTTCAGTGCTAATGCCTCTCGCTAACACAGGAAGCAGCCAGCATCTCTGTGTTTGAACACAAACAGTCTGTGTTCCCACCGATCCATCAGTGGGACTGTCAAACAGCAGCACAATAAAATCCACAGCCATGCCAGTCTGCAGGAGGGTCCCCACCTGAGACATCACCCATACCTTTTCTCCAGAGGTGCTGAGTTACTCCGGCATTTTGTGTCTATCTTCGGTTTAAACCAGCATCAGCAGTTCCTTCCTACACATTTCGTCTGCAGTTATTTCATTCAGTTTAGAGATACAGCGCAGAAACAGGCCCTTCGGCCCACCGAGTCCGCGCCGACCAGCGATCCCCGCACACTTAACACTATTTGTGGAATTCTCTGCCACAGAGGGCAGTGGAGGCCACTTCACTGGATGAATTTAAGAGAGAGTTAGATAGAGCTCTAGGAGCTAGTGGAATCAAGGGGTATGGGGAGAAGGCAGGCACGGGTTACTGATTGTGGATGATTAACCAGGATCACAATGAATGGCGGTGCTGGCTCGAAGGGCCAAATGGCCTCCTCCTGCACCTATTTTCTATGTTTCTATGTTTCTAACACTACCCTACACACACTAGGGACAATTTTACATTTACACCAAGCCAATTAACCCACAAACCTGCACGTCTTTGGAGTGTGGGAGGAAACCGAAGATCTCGGAGAAAACCCACGCAGGTCACGGGGAGAACGTACAAACTCCGTACAGACAGCGCCCGTAGTCGGGATCGAACCCGGGTCTCCGGCGCTGTGAGGCAGCAGCTGCACCACACTATGCTGCTCTGTATGGAAGTACTGCAGTGCCCCTGATCCAGGTAAAACCAATCCAGGTCAGTCTGAAGAGGGGTCTCGACCCAAAACGTCACCCGTTCCTTCTCTCCAGAGATGCTGCCTGTCCCGCTGAGTTACTCCAGCATTTTGTGTCCATCTATGGATTATGGACGAACGGTTGGTATAGATGTGTTGGGCCGAAGGGCCTGTTTCCGTGCGGGGTGACTCTGTGACTTTGCAAATCATGGCAACACGTACACTAGAAAAGGAAGAGTTGCCAGGGTGGAAGGGAGGTGTTGAAAAGCTGGCAAGCTTGCCAAGCAATTCACATCTGAGAAATTCATTGATTGAATCAAGAAACAGTTGTGTTCACACTGTGTTTATCTCATCTCTGAAATAGCGCCGAGCACAAGGCATAATAATGAATCCGATTCGAACCACAATAGCTGTTTTTGCAGGAACTCAGTGTAGGCCCTTGCACACTGGTAGAGTTGCTGCCTCACAGCGCCACAGGCCCGGCCTCCATCCCGACTACGGGCGCTGTCTGTACGGAGTTTGTACGTTCTCCCCGCGACCTGCGTGGGTTTTCTCCAGGTGCTCCGGTTTCCCCCCACACTCCACAGACGTACAGGTTTGCAGGCTAATTGGCTTCGGTAAAGATTGTAAATTGTCCCTAGTGTGTGTAGGTAGGGTTGCCAACTGTCCCGTATTAGCCGGGACATCCCGTATATTGGACTAAATTGGTTTGTCCTGTATGGGATCGCCCTTGTCCCCTATTAGGCCCGGGGGGCTCTGTAGGCCCGTTGTAGGCCAGACAGCGTAGGCCTGGACAGTGTAGGCCCGGATGCTGTAGGCCCAGACAGCATAGGCCTGGACAGTGTAGGCCCGGACGCTGTAGGTCCGGACACCGTAGGCCCGGAGACCGCCTAACGGAGGTTGCGTAGCAATCCGTCTCCCGGCCCGGGCGGCAGCCATTGGTGGAGCAGGAGCAGGTGGGCGCTGGCTGGGTGAGGCACATGGGGCGCGGGGCGGTGACGTCACCTTGTCCCTTATTTGGGAGTGAGATAGTTGGCACCTGGATGTGTGGGATAGTGGTAGTGTACGGGGATCTCTGGTCGGCGCTGACCCGGTGGGCCGAATGGCCTGTTTCCAAGCTGTATCCCTAGATTTAAGTAAACTAATCTAAACCCTGACACCCCACTAAATAATATTAGAGTTATCAGGAAACTGTATCATCCTACCTCAACCAGACAGCAGTCGTGAATGACAATCGGACTATCCTTGATCGGACTTTGCTGGCTTTACCTTGCACTAAACGTTATTCCCTTATCATGTATCTGTACATTGTGGACGGCTCGATTGGAATCATGTTTTGTCTTTCCATTGTCTGGTTAGCACGCAACAAAAGCTTTTCACTGTACCTCGGTAAACATGACAATAAACGAAACTATTAAAAATATCAGGCAACCAATTACCCCACACACATTTCCGAGGATGTTGCCAGAACTTGTGGGCCTGAGCTACAGGGAGAGGTTGGGCAGGCTGGGACTTTAGGATTTGGAGCGCGGGAGGCCAAGGGGTGATCTTGTAAAGGGATCTAACATCTTGAGGGGGCTAGTTAAATCCCCTTACTCTGGTTACCCAGAGAAAGGGGATCAAGATGGCAGAGGAAGGAACTGCAGATGCTGGTTTGCACTGGAGATAGACTTAACTTAACTTAACTCAACTCAACTCAACTCAACTCGACTTAACTCGATTCAACTCAACTCGACTTAACTCGACTTAACTCAACTCGACTTAACTCAACTCAACTCGACTTAACTCGACTTGACTTGACTTGACTTGACTTGACTAGACTAGACTAGACTAGACTAGTCTAGATCAAACTAAAGCTTCTGTGGAGGGAATAGATAGGTGATGCTTCAGGTCAAGACCCTCCCCACACACAGGCTGATTGAGGGGTCCCGACCCGAAACGTTGTCAGGCCAGTCTCTCCACAGATGCTGCCTGACCTGCTGAGATTCCCCAGCACTTTGCATTGTGAAAAGAAGTATTGAGTCTGAAGAAGGGTCTCGCCTCGAAGCGTCACCTATTCCTTCTCTCCAGAGGATGTTGCCTGACCCGTTCAGCTACTCCAACCTTTTGTGTCCATCTTGATTATCAACCTTGATGCTTTGAAGGAGAAAGGTTTTCACTGAGTTCATCAGCATCTAAGACGACATGGTAGCGTAGCGGGTAGAGCTACTGTCTTACAGCGCTGGGGTCGTGGGTTCGATCCTTACTGCGGGTGCTGTCTATACCGAGTTTGTTCATCCTCCCATGGGTTTACTCCGGGCGCTCCGGTTTCCTCCCACACTCCAAAGACGTACTCCAAAGATGTCGGTTAATTGGCGGTGCAAGTGAAAATTGTCCCTGGTGTGCGTAGGTTGTGTTAGTGTGCGGGGATCGCTGGTCGGCGCGGACTCGGTGGGCCGAAGGGCCTGTTTCCGCGCTGTATCTCTAAACTAAACTAAACTGAGAGTTGTTAAGAAATGTTTCCACTCAAGTTCACACTTGCAAGTACCTGTGGAGGACGGTGCTAGACACACTGCTGTCATCTTGTTATTCCTACGGTGACTTGTTATCCTGGTGTCACTTCCCACACAGCATGGGTCCGGATGAAAGGTTTGTCATTCGGGGTGGCACGGTGGCACAGCGGTAGAGTTGCTGCCTCACAGCGCCAGAGACCCGGGTTCGATCCCGACTACGGGCGCCGTCTGTACGGAGTTTGTCCGTTCTCCCCGTGACCTGCGTGGGCTTTCTCTGGGTGCTCCGGTTTCCTCCTACACTCTAAAAGTGTACAGGTTTGTAGGTTAATTGGCCTTGGGGGAAAAAAAATTGTTAATTGTCCGTAGTGTGTGTAGGATAGAGTTAGTGTGCGGGGATCGCTGGTCGGCGTGGACTTTTTAGTGTAGTTTAGAGATACAGCGCGGAAACAGGCCCTTCGGCCCACCGGGTCCGCGCCGCCCAGCGATCCCCGCACACTAACACTATCCCACTCGGGACAAATTTTTTTCACATTTACCAAGCCAATTAACCTACAAACCTGTACATCTAAGGAGTGTGGGAGGAAACCGAAGATCGGTGGCGCAGCGGTAGAGTTGCCGCCTTACAGCGAATGCAGCGCCGGAGACTCAGGTTCGATCCTGACTACGGGCGCCGTCTGTACAGAGTTTGTACGTTCTCCCCATGACCCGCGTGAGTTTTCTCCAAGATCTTCGGTTTCCTCCCACACTCCAAAGACGTACAGGTTTGTAGGTTAATTGACTGGGTAAATGTAAAAATTGTCCCTAGTGTGTGTAGGATAGTGTTAGTGTGCGGGGATCGCTGGGCGGCGCGGACTCGGTGGGCCGAAGGGCCTGTTTCCGCGCTGTATCTCTAAATCTAAAAAAAATCTAAACATTACGGTCTAAACATGTGGGTGAAAATAAACCAGTGCAAAAAAGAGACTCCAGACTTTGGTTATCGAGTAGAACTATCACTCGTGGAAAAAAGCTGTTTTGATGTCCGGCTGTGGCTGCTTTGACAGTCCAGAGTCGCCTTCCAGAGGGAAGTGCTTCGAAGAGTTTGTGGCCGGGGTGAGAGGGGTCAGAGATGATCTTGCCCGCTCGCTTCCTGGCCCTTGCAGTGTACAGTTCGTCAATGGGGGGAAGGTTGCAGCCAACAACCTTCTCAGCTGTGCGAACGATCCGTTGCAGCCTCCAGATGTCGTGCTTGGTGGCTGAGCCAAACCAGACCACGATGGAGAAGGTGAGGATGTGTGGTATATCACACCCATTTGGATTGGAAACAAAGCTCTTCACTGTACCTCAGTACACATAACAATAATACACTTAAACCTAAACCTAGGATTGAGGAATGATCCCAGGAATGAGTGGGTTAACCATGATGAGCGTTTGTCAGCACTGGGCCTGTACTCGCTGGAGTTTAGAAGGATGAGGGGGGACCTCATTGACTAGTGAATAGTGAAAGGCCTGGATAGAGTGGATGTGGAGAGGATGTTTCCACTAGTGGGAGAGTCTAGGACCAGAGGGCACAGCCTCAGAATTAAAGGCCTTTTATGTAGTAAGGAGATGAGGAGAAATTTCTTTAGTCAGAGGGCGGTGAATCTGTGGAATTCTTTGCCAAGGAAGGCCGTGGAGGCCAAGTCAGTGGATCTTTTAAAGGCAGAGATAGATAGATTCTAGATCAGTGCGGGTGTCAGGGGTTATGGGGAGAAGGCAGGAGAATGGGGTTAGGAGGGAGAGATAGATCAGCCATGATTGAATGGCGGAGAAGACTCGATGGGCCAAATGGCCTAATTCTACTCCTATTCCTTATGTCCTTATAACCTTATAAGGTACAGAGGCTCGAAAGCCAGATTCAGGAACAGCTTTTTCCCCTCTGTCCGGTTCACTTCTACCACACTGAGAACATTAGACTTTGTCTCTGGAACTAATGATGGATCTTTGATGGATGTTTTTTTTTTTTTTTTTGTGTGTTTCTGGGGGTTGTGTAATTTGCCTATTTTAATGCTTTATTGCGTAATCTGCCTATTTTAATGCTTTTATTGTTGGACTGTGGGTGACTGAATTTCGTCCAATTTGGATGACAAATAAAGCTATCTTGAATCTTGAATCTAATGCGCTACAATGTTCTATATTCTATACCCATTATCTTCCCCCTTTGCTCGACCTGTTGTACTTGAGTTTGACTTCATTGTATTAATGCATAATATAATGTGTACAGGAAAATAAACTGCAGATGCTGGTTTAAATCAAAGATAGACACAAAATGCCGGAGTAACTCAGCGGGTCAGGCAGCATCTCTGGAGAGAAGGAATGGGTGACGTTTCGGGTCGAGACCCTTCTTCTGACTGATGTCAGGAGAGGGGGCGGGTACTTCCTTCTCTCCAGAGATGCTGCCTGACCCGCTGAGTTACTCCAGCATTTTGTGATACCTTCGATTTGTACCAGCATCTGCAGTTATTTTCCATGCGCATGTCTGAAGAAGGGTCTCAACCCGAAACGTCACCCATTCCTTCTCTCCCGAGATGCTGCCTGACCCGCTGAGTTGCTCCACCATTTTGTGTCCACCTTCAATGCATAATATAATCTGACCTGATTACTGAGCCTGTGAAACAAAGCTTTTCACTGTACCTCAGTAGACGTGACAATAATGAACCTAAACCTAAACCATGCATTACAAATCGATGGCTCGGTGGGACGAGAAACGTTGGCTGAACTTAGAGCAGGTAAATAACCGGGACATTAGGGCGCAGCGGTAGCGTTGCTGTCTTACAGCGCCAGAGACCCGGGTTCGATCCTGACCGCGGGTGCTGTCTGTATGGAGTTTGTAACTGCTTCCTGTGACCACGAGGGTTTTCTCCAGGTGCTTCGGTTTCCTCCCATACCCGAAAGACATGCAGGTCTGTAGGTTAATTGGCTACGGTAAAATTATAATTTGCCGCAAGTGTGTGTAGGATAGTGTTAGTGTGCGGGGATCGCTGGTCGGCGCGGACTCGGTGGGCCGAAGGGCCTGTTTTCGCGCTGTATCTCTAAACTAAACTAAACTAAACTAAATAAACAATGCTCTAGCAGGTAGTATGAGAGGGATATTGAGAGCATGGATGTGCCGTTGAATAAGTAACAGACAAAGTAGGGTGGTGGTGAATGTTTTTAAGGACGGTAGGAAGGTGAATAGTTGCATATCCGAGGGGTGGGTTTGGACCATTGCTTTTTATGGAGAGAAGGAATGGGCAACATTTCAGGTCGTGACCTTTCTTCACATTGGGTCTCGACCAGAAACGTCGCCCATTCCTTCTCTCCAGAGATGCTGCCCGTCCCGCTGAGTTACTCCAGCACTTTGTGTCTATCTTCGGTTTAAACCGGCATCTGCAGTTCCTCCTTACCAATTGCTTTTTAAGATCCTTATTAATGAGTCAGACTTGGACTTCAGCCACAATTTCTAAATTTGCAGATGAATCAAATCTAGGCAGTGTTGTAAAGTGCGAGGAGGATATAGCTAGATTGTAGGTTTAGTGTAGTTTAGTTTAGAGATACAGCGACGAAACAGGCCCTTCGGCCCACCGGGTCCGCGCCGACCAGCGATCCCCGCACACTAACACTATCCTACACACACTAGGGACAATTTTTACATTTATACCAAGCCAATTAACCTACAAACTTGCACGGCTTTGGAGTGTGGGAGGAAACTAGAGATCCCGGAGAAAACCCACGCAGGTCACGGGGAGAACTTACAGACTCCGTACAGACGGCGCCTGTAGTCGGGATCGAACCTGGGTCTCCGGCGCTGTGAGGTAGTAGCTCCACCGCTGCTCCAAGGGAAACAAGTCAATCTGGTAACATGTTGACTCAACTAGCGGACAAGGAATGATGATCCTTGTGGGGGCATGATGGTTACATGGAGTCATAGATCTCCACAGCAAGGAGACAGGCCCTTCGGCCCACCTTGTCATAAAAACATAGAAACATAGAAGATAGGTGCAGGAGTAGGCCATTCGGCCACTTCGAGCCAGCACCGCCATTCATTGTGATCATGGCTGATCATCCACAATCAGTAACCCGTGCCTGCCTTCTCCCCATATCCCTTGATTCCAATAGCCCCTAGAGCTCTATCTAACTCTCTCTTAAATCCATCCAGTGTAAATTGGCCTCCACTGTGGCAGAGAATTCCACAAATTCACAACTCTCTGGGTAAAAAGGTTTTTTCTCACCTGAGTTTTAAATGGCCTCCCCTTTGTTCTTAGACTGTGTGTGGCCCCTGGTTCTGGACTCCCCCAACATTGGGAACATTTTCCCTGCACCCAGCTTGTCCAATCCTTTTATAATTTTACACGTCCTTCAATTGATTTGGCTTGGCGGAGAAATGCAATTACTGCTGATTAGAATTCTGAACCACTCACGCTTAATTCTCGCCCTTATTTATTCCAGGCACTCTCTGAGCAGCCTGTACTGAGAATCCAAGTGAACTGTGAATTTGCTGCAAAACCATTTAATTTCGTTTAGAAACCGATCCCCTTAGAATTTTCAAGCCTTCCAAGCCTCCTGGTATCAGATAATCAAAACAACCACAACCAGGTCTTTCCAATCTTTACTTTTGACATTGCTTTAACGAATATATTTTAGGTTTCCATGGTGATAGCTATATTCACAGCTTTCTTGCAGCCTTTCGTTTGGCTCGGTGCTGGCTCGAGGGGCCAAATGGCCCCCTCCTGCACCTATTTTCCATCTTTCTATATTTTCTATGTTGAGATACAGGCCCTTCGGCCCACTGGGTCCGTGCCGACCAGCGATCGCCCGCCCACTAGCACTATCCTACACGCTCCAGGGACAACTTTACATCGATACCAAAGTCAATTAACCTGGACGGTGGAAGTGCAGGGTGTGGTGGAGGAGCCCGCTCATCTCTGCTAGTCGGGAGGTCATGTTGCAGTTGTACAAGACGTAGGTGAGTCCGCATTTAGAGTTCAGCTCTGGGCACCATGCAAGAGGAAAGATATTGTCAAGCTTGAAAGGGTTCAGAGAAGATAGACAATAGACAATAGGTGCAGGAGGAGGCCATTCGGCCCTTCGAGCCAGCACCGCCATTCAATGTAATCATGGCTGATCATTCTCAATCAGTACCCCGTTCCTGCCTTTTCCCCATACCCCCTGACTCCGCTATCCTTAAGAGCTCTATCTAGTTCTCTCTTGAATGCATTCAGAGAATTGGCCTCCACTGCCTTCTGAGGCAGAGAATTCCACAGATTCACAACTGACTGAAAAAGTTTTTCCTCATCTCAGTTCTAAATGGCCTACCCCTTATTCTTAAACTGTGGCCCCTTGTTCTGGACTCCCCCAACATTGGGAACATGTTTCCTGCCTCTAACGTGTCCAACCCCTTAATAATCTTATACGTTTCGATAAGATTTCCTCTCATCCTTCTTTACGAGGATGTTGCCAGGACTAGAGGGTCTGAGCTGAAGTCATGGCCATGTTTGGATTTTGTTTCCGATCAGCAAATGTTCCTTTAACCTGATGCTCGAAGATTGATTGCGAGAGGTTTCTGAGGAGTGGTGAGGTTGCTAATATTGGCGTGATATTAGCAAGCTGAAGTAGTTTTACTGCAAATTGCAATTAGACAGGGAAGTGTTGGTCTGTAATTAATCAACCAATATAAAGATTCCTAGCCCTGCTCGGTTCTAAATTTAACACAAGTGGTGATTAAGAACAAAGTGTGGTGTCTCAATACGCACAAAGGACTGGCACCAGCAACAATTTTACCATAGTAACCTGACTTCCATTTCAAACTCTTATGCTTCGCGAGGTTAATCCCCGGGATGGTGGGACTGTCACATGAGGAAAGATTGAGAAGACTGGGCTTGTGTTCACTGGAGTTTAGAAGGATGAGAGGGGATCTTACAGAGAAATATAAAATTATAAAAGGACTGGACAAGCTAGAAAAATGATCCCAATGTTGGGGGAGTCCAGAACCAGGGGCCACACACAGTCTAAGAATAAAGGGGAGGCCATTTAAAACTGAGGTGAGGAAAAACCTTTTTAACCCAGAGAGTTGTGAATTTGTGGAATTCTCTGCCACAGAAGGCAGTGGAGGCAAAATCACTGGATGAAATTAAGAAAGAGTTAGATAGAGCTCTAGGGGCTAGTGGAATCAAGGGATATGGGGAGAAGGCAGGCATGGGTTACTGATTGAGGACGATCAGCCATGATCCCAATGAATGGCGGTGCTGGCTCGAAGGGCCGAATGGCCTCCTCCTGCACCTAGTTTCTATGTTTCTATGCTTCACAAGAAACAGAAAGTGGTCGAGTTTTGTTTTGTTTCCAGAGCAGAAAAAGTCCCTTGCGTTGTCTATCTCCATCAGGGGTCAAGTCAAGTCAAGTCAAGTTTATTTGTCACATACACATACACGATGTGCAGTGAGGGGAGGGGGTGGAGGGAGGGGGGGAGGGGAGAGGATAAGGGGGGTTGAGGGGGATGGAGTGGGGGGGTGGGGAAGGGGGAGGAAGGGGGGAGGGGAAGGGGGGAGGGGGAATGGGGAAGGGGTAGGGGGAGGGGGGAAGGGGGAGGGGGGGAAGTGGGTGAGGAGTGGGTGCTGAACCAATGCAGGAGAGGTTTGGGCCCAACGGGTCCACTTGTTCTAGTATCTCTCTAAACCTGTCCCATCCATGTACCTGTCTAACTGTTTCTTAAACGTTGGGATAGTCCCAGCCTCAATTACCTCCTCTGGCAGCTCGTCCCTTTTACCCACCACCCTTTGTGTAAAAACGTTACCCCTCAGGTTCCTTTTAAATCTTTGCTGCCCAAAGGTTAAATCTATATCCTCTGGTTATCCATTCCCCTACTCTGGGCAAGAGACACTGTGCATCTACCCGATCTATTCCAGCTTTGACCCGATCTATCCCCACCTGCAGCCTGCAGGTCAGCAGTATCTCGTTGGCACGTACACAAAGCACAGGCCATCTGTGTTGTAATCTGCGTTTTATCCCAATTCTTGCTCGAGATGAAGGTCGAGAGGTTGTTACGGAATCTATCTCAAGTGAACAAATCACTTGGGATTAGTGCTTTAGACTTTAGAGATACAGCGCGGAAACAGGCCCTTCGGCCCACCGAGTCCGCGCCGACCAGCGATCCCCGCACACTAGCACTATCCCACACCCACTAGGGACATTTCACAATTTTACCAAAGCCAATAAACCTGCAGGTCTTTGGAGCGTGGGAGGAAACCGGAGCACCCGGAGAAAACCCACGCGGGTCACGGGGAGAACGTACAAACTGAGAACAGACGGCACTCGTAGTCGGGATCGAACCAGGGTCTCTGGCGCTGTGAGGCGGCAACAATTAGTTCGTCCCGTACAGGACCGCCCTTGTCCCATATTAGTAGGGTTGCCAACTTCCTCACTCCCAAATATGGGACTAGGTGACGTCACCGCCCCGCGCCCCACGTGACCTCACCCAGCCAGCGGCCACGTGCTCCCGCTCCACCAATGGCGGCCGCTGGCTGGGCGAGGTCACGTGGGCCATTGGTGGAGCGGGAGCACGTGGCCGCTGGCTGGGCGAGGTCACGTGGGGCGCGGGGCGGTGGCGTCACCTTGTCCCGTATTTGGGAGTGAGGAAGTTGGCAACGCTAGTGGTGAGGAAAGACCACGTGAATGATATTTCGGTATGTCAGAGTGCACTGGAGAGAGGCTGATTTAATATGTATTGTTAAAGAGAGAGATGGCTCTAATCAGGTAATTACAGGCTGATTAGTTCAGCATCAATTGCTCAGGACAATTTGGGAACCGCTAATTAAGGGTGAAATTGCCACGTTATCAAGATTGGGAAAATAGAAAGAGCCGACGTTGATTTGAAAAGAAATGAATCACGCTTGACTAAACTTCCAAAATATTCTAGGGAGATAAAACATGCGTGGTCACTGAGGAAATGGCGTCAAAGTAGTTTGTGCAGGAAGGAACTGCAGATGCTGGTTTAAACCAAAGATAGACACAAAAAGCTGGAGTAACTCAGCGGGTCAGGCAGCATCTCTGGAGAGAAGGAATGGATGACGTTTCGGGTCAAGACCCTACTTCAGACTGAGAGCCAGGGGAGAGGAAGTCTAGAGACATGGAAGGGTAAGGTGTGAAAATGACAGATCAAAGCAGAGCAGTGAGAGAGGGTGTTACAGAACTCTCATCGGAGAGAGGACAACTTCAAAGTCGACATACCTGAGGAGATTTTGCAGTGGAGTAGACGAAATGTCATCGAGTGACACAGTGTGGAAACAGGCCCTTCGGCCCTACTTGCCCACACCGGCCAACATGACCCAGCTACACTAGCCCCACCTGCCCGCACTTGGTCCATATCCCTCCAAACCTGTCCTATCCATGTACCTGTCTAACTGTTTCTTAAACGTTGGGATAGTCCCAGCCTCAACTACCTCATCTGGCAGCTTGTTCCATACACCCACCACCCTCTGTGTGAGAAAGTTACCCCTTCAGATTCCTATTAAATCTTTTCCCCTTCACATTGAACCTATGTCCTCTGGTCCTCGATTCCCCTACTCTGGGCAAGAGACTCTGTGCATCTAGACCCAAAATGTGTAGGAAGGAACTGCAGATGCTGGTTTACACTGGAGATAGACATAGTGCTGGAGTAACTCAGCTTTGTCTGCTCCACTGTTCTGCTTTGATCTGTCGTTTTCACACTTGACCCGTCCTTATCTCTAGACTCCCTCTCCCCTCGCTCTCAGTCTGAAGAAGGGTCTCGACCCGAAACGTCACCCGTTCCTTCTCTCCAGAGATGCTGCCTGTCCCGCTGAGTTACTCCAGCATTTTGTGTCTACCTTCGGTTTAAACCAGCATCTGCAGTTCCTTTCCACACCCTTCACACAAAGTTTGTATGTTCTCCCCGTGACCTGCGTGGGTTTTCTCCGGGTGCTTCGGTTTCCTCCCGCGGTCCAAAGACGTACAGGTTTGTAGGCTAATTGGTTTGGAATAATTGTAAAATTGTCCCGAGTGTGTGTCGGATATTGTAAGTGTGCAAGGGTGGTCACTGGTTGGCGTAGACTCCCTCCCTCCCTCCCTCCCTCCCTCCCTCCCTCCCTCCCTCCCTCCCTCCCTCCCTCCCTCCCTCCCTCCCTCCTTCCCTCCCTTTTAATAACTTAAAAAATATCACACCGATTTCAATGAAACTTCTTCCATTAGCACCAAAGGGACGACGGTGAGTAAGGTGGGCCTACAATTGTCGCGCTATCGTGTACCGTTTTGGCCGTAGTTCAGGAGCAAACAAACAAACAAACGCGAGTTCTAGTATATAGATAGATGGGCCAAATGCAGGTTGGACTATTGTAGATGGTGCATGTTGGTCGGCATGGGCAGGTTGTGCTGAAGGGCCTGTTTCCACACTCTATGACTACACTACACTCCAGAATTGAGTAATCCAATTGAGTAAGTCCAATTTAGAGATAGCACTAAAGGAGGCCCTTCGGCCCACCGAGTCTGTGCCAACTAGCGATCACCCTGTTCACCAACACTATCCCACACTAGGGACAACTTACAATTATACCAAGCCAATTAACATACAAACCTGCACGTCTTTGGAGTGTGGGGGGAAACCAGAGCACCCGGAGAAAACCCACGCAGGTCACGGGGAGAACGTACAAACTCCGTACAGACAGCACCCGTGGTCGGGATCGAACCCGGGTCTCTGGCGCTGTGAGGCGGCAACTCTACCGCTGCGCCACTGTGCCACCCGTCCCTCTACTCTCAATTAAAATGTCCACATGTTGTTCCTTTGAAGCACTTGTCCAGTTGTGCCGCTGAAGGCTCCGTTTGAAACTGCCTGCACCGCCTTTTCCAGACGTAGTTTCCAGACGGTGACAAGCAGTTGAGATCAATCACCTCGTCCCTCCTGCAGTTCCTTTGCCAATTATCCTGTGTCCCTGTCCCTTGTTTGCTGACCCTCCTGCGAGCGGAACCACTACATAACAGCCCCCCTCCCACGGGGTGTATGTCAAGTTGAATTTAACGTCTGCTGAGAACAGAGAGGTCTTGAAAGAAGATGTTCACAAACCTGTTGCGACATTCTAGGCTCAGACAGGAAATGTTAACGGGAGCTCGTCCATATACTGTACAGATAATCCGTCCAGAGACAGAGAGACAAGAGGCAGAGTCATAGAGTAAGAAAATAACTGCAGATGCTGGTACAAATCGAAGGTATTACTCAATTGGACTTACTCAATTGGATTACTCGAAGCAGGTTGGGTCTTTATTCTTTGGAGCGTAGAAGGTTGAGGGGGGACTTGATAGAGGTTTCTAAAATTTAGAGAGGGACGGACAGAGTTGACGTGGGTAGGCTTTTCCCTTTGAGAGTGGGGAAGATTCCAACAAGGAGACATAGCTTCAGAATTGAGGGACAAAAGTTTAGGGGTAACATGAGGGGTAACTTCTTTACTCAGAGGGTGGTGGCTGTATGGAATGGGCTTCCGGTGGAAGTGGTGGAGGCTGGCTCGATTTTATTATTTAAGAGTAAATTGGATAGGTATATGGATAAGAGGGGATTGGAGGGTTATGGTCTGAGTGCAGGTAGATGAGACTAGGTCAGGGAGAATGGTCGGCGTGGACTGGTAGGGCCGAACGGGCCTGTTTCCGTGCTGTAGTTGTTATATGGTTATATGGTTATATGGTATTAATTTCACAAAATGCTGGAGTAACTCAGCGGGTCAGGCAGCATCTCGGGAGAGAAGGAATGGGTGACGTTTCGGGTCGAGACCCTTCTTCAGACTGATGAACCTGGTGAACCTACGCGGCACTCCCTCAATAAAGATTTTGTAAACATTGTAATATTACCTGCCTCAAATACCTCCTCTGGTAAATCGTTCCACATACTTACCAACCTTTATGTAAAAACATTGCCCCTCAGGTAACTGTTAAATCTCCCCCACCTTAAATCTATGTCCTTGAGTTCTTGATTCCCCTGCTCTGGGTAAAAGACTGTGTGCATCCACCCCATCTATTCCTCTCATGAGCTTATTCCACTCAACATCACCCCTCATCCTCCTGCGCTCCTGGGTATAAAGTCCTAGCCTGCCCGAACCTCCCCCTAACGCTCAGGCCCTCGAGTCCTGGCAACGTCCGAATAAATCTTCTCCGCGCCCTTCCCAGCTTCACACCATCTTCCCTGTAACCGGGCGACGGTTCAGAATTCAACAAAGTCCTCCACCAAGTGCATTGTGGGGGCAGCGAGGCTCTGAGGTGTGCAGACGGGTTACAGCAGCACTTTGCAGAGACGCACAATCTGATCTCCTGTGCGGAGCATCCTTTAAATCACCCGCGTCCCTGGGATCAACAAGGACCACGTCAGCCTCCTCAATAGATCTGAGGAAGCCATGGCCTAAGACACGCAACCTAATAGTTCCTCTGAATGGATGATGTCAAGTCAGGAGAAGTCCTGCAACAGTTCCACCCTTTTTGTTTTGTGTCCTGAGTCAAAGTATTGAGCATTGAAGTTGGGAGGTCACGTTGCAGTTGTACAACATAGAAAACATAGAAAATAGGTGCAGGAAAATAGGCCATTCGGCCCTTCGAGCCAGCACCGCCATTCAATATGATCACGGCTGATCATCTAAAATCAGTGCCCCGTTCCTGCTTTCTCCCCATATCCCTTGATTACCCTCAAGAGCTACATGTGACTCTCTCTTTAATACATCCAGTGAATTGGCCTCCACTGCCTTCTGGGGTAGAGAATTCCACATATTCACAACACTCTGGGTGAAATTTTCTTCCCTCATCTCAGTCCTAAATGGCCCACCCCTTATTCTTAAACTGTGACCCCTGATTCCGGACTCCCCCAACATTGGGAGCATTTTTCCTGCTTAAGAATTGTATATGTTTCTCTAAGATCCCCTCTCATCCTTCGAAATTCCAGTGGATTTAGTGAATAAGACGTTGGTGAGGCCGCATTTAGATGACTGTGTTCAGTTCTGGGCACCATGTTGTAGGAAAGATGTTTTCAAGTTGGAAAGGGTGCTGACTCCATCTCTGGAGGTGTGCGCTTTCTCACTTCTGTACCTCTTGCCCGATGGGACAGGGGAGAAGAGGGAGTGGCCGGGGTGAGACTGGTCCTTGATTGTGCTGCTGGCCTTGCCGAGGCAGCGTGAGGTGTAGATGGAGTCGATGGAAGGGGAGGTCGGTTTGTGTGATGGTCTGGGCTGCGTCCACGATTCGCTGCGGTTTCTGGCGGTCTTGGCTGGAGCTGTTCCCACGCCAAGCTGTGATGCATCCTGATAAAATTAAACCAGCATCTGCAGTCCACACATTTCCAACTCCTGCCCGGGTCTATAAATTCCTGTTAATTTATGGCGAACCATGAATTCAGTGCAAACATTTGTTGTATAATAGGGCCATCTGACCAAACAGATATAAATCCCCGCAGTGGCAGGCATTAATATTACCTTGACAAAGAATCCAACAAGTGATTCTTTCTGAAAGCAATCTCAGGGCTGACAGGACCTGTGCTCATTGATGCAGTGGGTTCTCAGTTTAATCAGCATCTCCATAAACCAAATAAACTCCATAATCTTCAAAAAACAGGTCCCACGTATCTCTGGCTCCGAGCTCCGAGCCCCTGGGCAGTCATCAGTCCGAGGGAAGGGAGGAGCAGGGAGGAAGGAACTGCAGATGCTGGTTTACACCGAAGATAGACACAAAAT
This sequence comes from Rhinoraja longicauda, assembly GCF_053455715.1. NCBI lineage: Eukaryota > Metazoa > Chordata > Chondrichthyes > Rajiformes > Arhynchobatidae > Rhinoraja > Rhinoraja longicauda. The sequence goes on from NC_135993.1 coordinate 11,221,226, forward strand.
GCCGGAGTAACTCAGCGGGACAGGCAGCGTCTCTGGAGAGAAGGGACATTCAGTCTGAAGAAAGGGCTCAAAACGTCATCTATTTCGTTTCGGGTCGAGACCCTTCCTCAGACTCAGTCTGAATGACTCTACATGACTCCGTCGGACTCTGTGACTCAGTCTGAAGAAGGGCCTCGACCTGAAATGTCACCCATTCCTTCTCTCCAGAGATGCTGCCTGACCCGCTGAGTAACTCCAGCATTTCGTGCCTATCTTGAGGGAAGGAGTGACTCAGACTAATATGGGGAGTGCTGTCAAGAGTCTAGATGTGTGTTTAATTGGCATATGTACCAACAACGGATCAATGGAGCTCTTGCTTGCAGCAACATTAACAGGCCTGTAAACAACAAACATGTAGAACTAGTCCAATTTGCCTGTACTTGGGCCGCATCTAGGGTTGTCAACAGTCCCTTATTAACCGGGACATCCCGAATATTGGGCTAAATTTGTTTGTCCCATACAGGACCACCCTTGTCCTGTACTTTGTTGGCCTGGCCACTGTAGGCCCGGACGCTGTAGGCCCGGACACTGTAGGCCCGGACAGTGTAGGCTAACGGAGTATGTTCTGGGAGCGGGGCTGAGTGTGTTCGCCTAACGGAGGTTGCGTAGCAACCCGCCTCTCGGCCTGGGCAGCCGCCATTGGTGGAGTGGGAGCACGTAGCCGCTGGCTGGGCGAGGTCACGTGGGGCGCGGGGCGGTGACGTCACCTTTTGTCCCTTATTTGGGAGTTCAGAAGTTGGCAACCCCTAGCTGCATCCCTGCCAACCTTTCCAATCCATGCACCTGTCTCAACATCCTTTAAATGTCGTAATTGTACCCACCTCTAACACTTTGGAGATACAGCACGGAAACAGGCCCTTCGTCCCACCGAGTCCGCACCGACCAGTGATCCCCGCACATTAAACTACCCACTAGGGCCAATTTACAATTATACCAAGCCGATTTACTTGCAAACCTGCGCGTCTTTGGAATGTGGGAGGAAATAGGAGCACCCAGAGAAAGCCCACGCAGGTCACGGGGAGAACGTACAAACTCCGTACAGACAGCACCCGTAGTCAGGATCAAAACAGGGTCTCTGGCGCTGCGAGATGTTCAAATGTTTCTCCTTTCACTTGAAGCCGACACCCTCTTGTTCTAGACTCCTCTACCCCTTGGTCGAGACTGTGCACACGCTAGCTTCTTTATGCCACTCACCCCTCTCATCAATGTTGGTCATTGTGTTGCCAACTTCCTCACTCCCAAATACGGGACAAGGTGACGTCACCGCCCCAGCGGCCACGTGCTCCCACTCCACCATTGGCGTCCGCCAGGGCTGGGAGGTTGCTACACAACCTCCATTCGGCGGCGCACGGATCTCCGGATCTAGACTGTTCGGAGCTAAAATGTCAGAAACCTAGAGTGTCGGGACCTATAGCATTGGGGCCTACAGTGTTGGGGCCTCCAGTGTTGGGGCCTACAGTGTTGGGGCCTACAGTGTTGGGGCCTACAGTGTTGGGGCCTAGTGTTGGGGCCTACAGTGTTGGGGCCTCCAGTGTCCGGGCCTACAGTGTTGGCGCCTCCAGTGTCCGGGCCTACAGTGTTGTGGCCTACAGTGTCCGGGCCTACAGTGTCCGGACCTACAGTGTTGGGGCCTACAGTGTTGGGGCCAACAGTGTCCAGGCCTACAGTGTTGGGGCCTCCAGTGTCCGGGCCTACAGTGTTGGGGCCTACAGTGTCCGGGCCTACAGTGTTGGGGCCTACAGTGTCCGGGCCTACAGTGTCCGGGCCTACAGTGTCCGGGGCCTACAGTGTTGGGGCCTACAGTGTTGGGGCCTACAGTGTTGGGGCCTACAGTGTTGGGGCCTACAGTGTCCGGGCCTACAGTGTCCAGGCCTACAGTGCCCCCCCCCGGGCCTAATATGGGACAAGGGTGGTCCCATAAGGGACAAACCAATTTAGCCCAAAATAAGGGTTGTCCCGGCTAACAGTTGGCAACCTTAGCTGACGACGATAGAAATATCTCTGCCAATGGCCCTGCAGTTTCCTCCCTAATGTCCCACGACATCCTAAGATGCATTGATTAGGTCCTGGGGTTTTATTTATTTAATGTCAGACATTAAGTCTGGGGAACAAGTATTGGTAAGTGACGCGAGAGCAAGGTGCATTGAGAGCAAGGTGGACCGTCGAGAACAAGGGAGGAGCTCAGTGGGGGGCCATCGAGAACTAAGATGGACCCAGAGGGAGGAGGGGTGGGGAGGGGGGCGCTGCTGCAACGCGCGGTGGCAGGCAGTAGATAGCAAAGATACTAGAGGAACAAGATGGACCACTCCGTTGAAATCGCCTATACTGAAGTGTAGTACGCAAAGGAGCCATTTTAGTAAGCAAAACCCGCCGCTCGCTCTGCCTCTCGCATTGTAATCAGTGTTGTGGGGGAACAGTATGTGTGATGATACCATTAAAATGCAGAATATATCTCATCTATCAATTCACAGATTTTTGTTATTTTTCTTTTTAAATGTTTCTGGAAGTTTCTGCCGACTAAAATGGCCGCCGAGGCGTACTACGGTTTTTAGGGTCGAGTGGTCTATCTTGCTCTGCTCTATTATCTTTGGTCTCGAGGCATATTTCGACGCGATTTTTAGGCTGAATTTCAAAGGCAGCTTTAGTGGAATGTTAATGTTGTATTGTACAGTGCTGGCGTGGGTGGATCGGAAGAGCAATTGGAAGATTGATTACGAGCGTGCTGCCCTGTAGTATGTCACCAATCGAATCGGAGTTAATTGTGTTGCTGATATTTCCAGAGATGAATGTCGGAAAAAGGCAATGAAGGAAAATAACTGTAATGATGGCGGATGGGTGAGATTTTTTTCTCCAGCTGCCCATGTTCCTGCATCTGTACTTGCCATCTTTGCAATGGTTAACTTGACAAGGCTAAACACGCTGGCATCAATCAGTCAGGGAAGGTAGTGTTGTGAGCAATTCCCTTTTCCATCATTAAATATCGTCAAATCCTAGCACTAGCCCTCAGACTATAACAGTGTCTCAAACCTAGACTACTGGAGATCCTTCCTTGAGGAGGGGTCTCGACACGAAACGTCACCCATTCCTTCTCTCCAGAGATGCTGCCTGTCCCGCTGAGTTACTCCAGCATTCTGTGACTATTTTTGGTTTAAACCAGCATCTGCAGTTCCTTCCTGGGCATGCTCCAAAACCTTGCTGTGAAAATGCTTGAAAAAGCCACATCTGCAGAACATACAGGCGATGTTTCAGGGACTGAAGATGGGTACTGACCCGAAACGTCATCTGTTCATTCCATGCACAGACTCTCGATCCGAAACGTCACCCATTCCCTCTCTCCAGAGATGCTGCCTGACCCGCTGAGTTACTCCAGCACTTTGTGTTGACATCGTTCACAGGTCGCGAAAGCTCTCTCCACCCAATCTCAACCAACACTTGAGGGTATCATTTGGCCAACTGCACTTGGTAATTAAGTTCAGCGCAGTTAAACCCTTGTGAGCGCAAGCACAGCTGGAGGATCACACCAATGATGTGCGTAATGGGACATCTTCATAAGTGCTTATTTGTCAGTAATTAACACAGAGCAATTAGTGCATCTCTTACTGAGCAACGTATACGATTAACTCTTCGCATCCTGAAACAAACAACATGGCTGACATTTCAGCCAATATTTTAAGGTATCACAAAATGCTGGAGCAACTCAGCGGGTCAGGCAGCATCTCTGGAGAGAAGGAACGGGTGACGTTTCGGGTCGAGACCCTTCTTCAGACTGATGTCAGGGGAGGGGGCGGGACAAAGATTGAATGCTGAAGTGCCGACGGCAAGAGGGAAGAGGGAGGCACGGTGGCGCAGCGGTAGAGTTGCTGCCTTACAGCGCAGGAGGCCCGGGTTCGATCCCGACTACGGGCGCTGTCTGTACGGAGTTTGTACATTCTCCCCGTGACCTGCGTGGGTTTTCTCCGAGATCTTCGGTTTCGTCCCACACTCCAAAGACGGACAGGTTTGTATGTAAATTGGCTTAGTGTAAATGAAAATTGGCCCTAGCATGTGCAGGATAGTGTTAGTGTGCGGGCAATACTGGTCGGTGCGGACACGGTGGCCCGAAGGACCTGTTTTCGCGCTGTGTCTCTAAACTAAACAAAACTAAACCATGCTCTTCACAAAATGGTCGCCTCATGGCCTAGTACACAGTATTGGCTGCAGAAAATTAAACCATTTTGGGAAGCATGTTCTTGTGAAGCTCGATATACATCCGTGCCAGTTTATATATTTGTCGGTGTGGCAGAAGTCAAGTCAAGTCAAGTCAAATTTATTTGTCACATACACATACTCGATGTGCAGTGAAATGAAAGTGGCAATGCCTGCGGGTTGTGCACAAAAATAATTACCAATGGTGTGAATCTCCATCAAGAGTGCAACCTGACATTTGCAGGTCAGTCATTCAGTGATGGGGACTGTCAGCGCCAACAACCTGAGCTCAAATGAATCAGCGTTTGACAACATGTGGATTAATAAATGGAAGGCATCACAAAATGCTGGAGTAACCTAGCAGGTCAGGCAGCATCTAGGAGAGAGGGAATGGGTGAAACTGAAACCCCGTACAGGCAGCGCCAGTTGTCAGGATGGAACCAGGGTCTCTGGCGCAGTGAGGCAGCAACTCTACCGCTGCACCACCGCACCGCTCACTCCTAAGGAAATTTATTGTGAACAATTTTGGCACCCATATCTGAGGAAGGATGTGCTGCCATTGAAGAGGGTCCAGAGGAGGTTTACGAGAATGATCCCAGGGATGATTGGGTTAAGGTATGGCGAGCGTTTGTCGGCACTGGGCCTGTACTCGCTGGAGTTTAGAACGGTGAGGGGGGAACCTCATTGAAATTTACCAAATAGTGAAAGGCCTAGATAGAGTCAAGTCGTGAATTTTATTTGTATCGCACATTTAAAAACAACCCACGTTGACCAAAGTGCTGTACATCAGTTCAGGTACTAAGAACGAACATACAATGACACACAAACATAACAGCACATACATAAACAGTTCACAGCGCCCCCTCAGAGGGCCTCAAACGCTAGGGAGTAGAAATAGGTTTTGAGCCTGGACTTAAAGGAGTGGATGGAGGGGGCAGTTCTGATGGGGAGAGGGATGCTGTTCCACAGTCTAGGAGCTGCAACCGCAAAAGCGCGGTCACCCCTGAGCTTAAGCCTAGACCGCGGGATAGTCAGTAGCCCCAAGTCGGCCGACCTGAGGGACCTGGAGATAGAGTGGTGGGTTAGAAGATTTTTGATATGGGGGTGGGGGGGGCAAGCCCGTTTAGGGCTTTGTATGTGAATAGGAGGAGCTTGAAGTTGATTCTGTACCGTACTGGGAGCCAGTGGAGAGAGGCCAGAATCGGGGTGATGTGGTCCCTTTTACGGGTACCCGTCAGGATGTGGAGTGGATGTGGAGAGGATGTTTCCACTAGTGGGAGAGTCTAGGACTAGAGGTCACAGCCTCAGAATAAAAGAGCATAATTTAGAAAGGAGATGAGGAGGCATTGAAGAGGGTCCAGAGGAGGTTTACGAGAATGATCCCAGGGATGATTGGGTTAAGGTAGCAACTCTACCGCTGCGCCACCGTGCTGCCCATAAGCTGAGCCAAAATGGATTGGCCCTTGATAAAAGGTGGATTAATAAATGAAATTCAATATGGATTTGTTGAAAGCAACTCACATTTGACTAACATGATTGTTGGCAAAGATAATAATAATAATAATAATCCATTTATTTTATATAGCGCCTTATCACATGCTCAAAGCGCTTTACAAAAACAATTAACATAGAAACAAACAGACAAACTATCCTGACGGAAAAGCGGCGAATACACAACGCCAGCGTCCTCTCACGTCAGGGTCCAGCAGTAGACATTAAAAAGCACAGGACACACAGATATAATTTTTTACACAAAACAGCCATCACAGTGATTGCTCTAGGCACACCCTCACTGTGATGGAAGGCAAAGTCTTATCTCCTCCTCATTCTTCTCCCGTGGTGCCACGAGGTGATCGAGGCTCCCAACTTTTTGAAGCCCCCACCGGGCGATGGAAAGTCCCAGGGCCGAGCCGAGCAGGCCGATGAAAGTCCTGAGCCCCCACCGGGCGATGGAAGGTGCTGCGGCCGAGCCACGCAGGGTGATGAAGGGCCTGCGAGCGGGTCGATCGTACCTCGCGCTTCTGGGCGGTCGAAGCTGCTACGGCTGGAGCTCCCAAAAGCCGGTCACCAGCCAGGGACCTGCGAACTCCCGATGTTGCGGTCTGCAGGGCCCACGGCCGAAGCCTCCGAGATGGTAAGTCCAGGCCCTGCGACCGGAGTCTTTGAGGTCGATCCCAGCTGGAGGCCGCCGACTCCACGATGTTAGGCCGTAGCGCGAACGGAGATACGACACGGTAAAGGTCGCATCTCCGTTGAGGAGGAGATTTGAAAAAAGGTTTCCCCCAACCCCCCCACCACCCCCCTACATACACAGAATTAAAAATAAAACAAAACGTACATTTAACAACGACAATGACAAAAAAACAAAAAAAAAACAGAGAGACTGCCGGTGAGCCGCAGCTGCAGAACACAGCCACGCCCCTATCTGGTCGATGGTCGATGTTCTTTTCAGGAGCTACAATGGTATTTGATACATTACCACAAAATTCATTTAGCAAAATTAAAAGACCTGTTTTAAAGGGTAGTAACTGCATGAATGCAAAATTAGCCATGAAATAAGAAGGCAGAGGTGAAGACCAGAGGGATGTGCCCACGTTTAGAAATTCATTTTGGAGATTGTGGCTTATTTTTGCGGTTAGCAGCTGACAAATTGATTTTTCATATGTCCATAAGTTATAGGAGCAGAATTAGGCCATTCAGCCCATCGAGTCCACTCTGCCATTCAATCATGGCTGGTCTATCTCTCCCTCTCAACCTCATTATCCTGCCTTCTCCCCATAACCTTTGACACCTGTACTAATCAATCTTCACCTTAAAAATACCCACTGACTTGGCCTCCACAGCCTTCTGTGGCAATGAATTCCACAGATTCACCGCCCTCTGAAAAAAGAAATTCTTCCTCATCTCCTTTCTAAATTACGCCCTTTTATTCTGAGGCTGTGGCCTCTGGTCCTAGACTCTCCCACTAGTGGAAACATCCTCTCCACATCCACTCTATCCAGGCCTTTCACTATTTGGTAAATTTCAGAAGTCACCCCTCATCATTCTAAACTCCAGCGAGTACAGGCCCAGTGCCGACAAACGCTCGCCATACCTTAACCCACTCATTCCTGGGATCATTCTCGTAAACCTCCTCTGGACCCTCTTCAATGGCAGCACATCCTTCCTCAGATACGGGGCCCAAAATTGTTCACAATAAATTTCCTTTGGAGTGAACGGTGCGGTGGTGCAGCGGTAGAGTTGCTGCCTCACAGCGCCAGAGACCCGGGTTCGATCCTGACAACGGGCGCTGTCTGTACGGAGTTTCAATTTTCTCCCCGTGACCTGCGTGGGTTTTCTCCGGGTGCTCCGGTTTCCTCCCACACTCCAAAGACGTGCAGGTTTGGAGGTTAATTGGCTTCAGTAAACATTTGTAAATTGTCGCTAGTGTGTGTGTGTGTGTGTGTGTGAGTGTGTGTGTGTGTGTGTGTGTGTGTGTGTGTGTGTGTGTGTGTGTGCAGGATAGTATTAGTGTGCGGGGATCGCTGGTCGGCGCGGACTCGGTGCGCTAGAGGCCCTGTTTCCACGCTGTATCTCCAAACTCTACCAAACTAAACCAAACACTACCAAACTAAACCAAATCTATGTTACGAATCAAGGCCTGGACTACAAAGCAATGAAATACGACACGATACGTTACGATAGAACTTTTAATCCTAAGAATTAAAAAAGGCCCACATTAATGTCCATGGTTGTTATAAAACATCCCCTATAATGTAGGAGAAAAACGCACATAAACAAGGCATATAGAATGCTAGCCTTCATTTGTCAGGGGCATTGAGTAGAACGATAAGATACGATATGATACGATACGAGTCAGTCTCAGTCTACCCCATGACAGAAGGGGGAGGAGTTGTACAGTTTGATAGCCACAGGGAAGAAGGATCTCCTGTGGTGTTCTGTGCTGCATCTCGGTGGGACCAGTCTGTTGCTGAAGGTGCTCCTCAGGTTGTTCAGTGTGTCACGGAGGGGGTGAGCTGCATTGTCCAGGATGCTCCTCAGTTTGAGGGGCATTTCCCCTCCAAGACCACCCTCCATGAACCCAACTACATCCAAATACATACAGGATAGACAATAGACAATAGGTGCAGGAGGAGGCCATTCGGCCCTTTGAGCCAGCATCACCATTCAATGTGATCATGGCTGATCATTCTCAATCAGTACCCCGTTCCTGCCTTCTCCCCGTACCCCCTGACTCCGCTATCCTTGAGAGCTCTATCTAGCTCTCTCTTGAATGCCACAGGGAAGAAGGATTCAAGGAATCGGATCAATGACTGGAAGAAAGAATATTTTGAAGAGCACAAATAAACCATTCACGAGAGCAAAATTCAAGTAAAACACGGAGTAGGGATTGTTTTGCTTGCAAGAGCATGCTCTGAATGGCAGTCATAAGACACAATAACATGGGGAGATCTCAGTTGCAGGCTGGGGCTGTAACAAACACAAGTGTATCTGCATTAGAAACCCACCCACGCCTCAACACTAACGTTCATTGTGCTAACTTGAAAATCCATTATGTGATAAAATATGCCTTGCAGTAAATTTAATTTGCAAAACTCCACGCACAGCACCAATCCCTCCGACAGTGAGTTGCAAATCACCCACAGCAGATTGTCACACACGTTAACCCATTCGGTTCCGAACCATTTTAACTCATCTATATACTAAAACTCTCGTTTGTTTGTTTGTTCGTTCCTGAACTACAGCCAAAACGGTACACGATAGCGCGACAATTTTAGGCCCACCTTACTCACCGTCGTCCCTTTGGTGCTAATGGAAGAAGTTTCATTGAAATCGTGTTACATTTTTAAAGTTATTCACATTTTAAAGTTTAAATCTATCTCCTTAAGGAGGGAGGAGGGAGGGAGGGAGGGGGTGGAGGGAGGGGGGATTAGGGGGGTTATGGGGGATGGAGTGTGGGAGAGGGGAAGGCGGGAGGAGAAGGAGGGGAGGGGGGAGGGGTATGGGAGGGGGAGAGGGAGGGAGGGGGAGAGGAGCGAGGGAGGAGGGAGGGGGGAGGAGGGAGGTGGGAGGGGGGAAGGAAAGGGAGCTGCACCGTCGTCCCTTTGGTGCTAATGGGTGAAGTTTCATTGAAATCGGTGTTATATTTTTAAAGTTATTCACATTTTAAAGTTTAAATCTTTCACCTAGGGAGGGAGGGGGGAGGGAGGGATAGGGGGGAGGAGAGTGTGCTGTACCAATGCAGGAGTGGTTTGGGCCCAATGGGTCCACTTGGTCTAGTAGAGTTTATAGAGTGATTCAGTCATAGAGACATAGAGTGATACAGTGTGGAAACAGGCCCAACTTGCCCACACTGGCCAACATGTCCCATCTGCACTAGTCCCACCTGCCCGCGTTTGGTCCATATCCCTCCAAACCTGTCCTATCTATGTACCTGTCTAACTGCTTCTTAAATGTTGGGATAGTCCCAGCCTCGACTACTTCCTCCGGCAGCTTGTTCCATACACCCACCACCCTCTGTGTGAAAAAGTTACCCCTCAGATTCCTATTAAATCTTTTCCCCTTCACCGTAAACCTATGTCCTCTGGTCCTCGATTCACCTACTCTGGGCAAGAGACTATGTGCATCTACCCGATTTATTCCTCTCATGGTTTTATACACCTCTATAATAAGATCACCTCTCATCCTCCTGCGCTCCAGGGAATAGAGACCCAGCCTGCACAACCTCTCCTTATAGCTCACACCCTCTGGTCCAGGCAACCTCCTCTTAAACTTTCTCTGAACTCTTTCCAGCTTGATAATGTCTTTGCTATAAAATGGTGCCCAGAACTGAACACAATATTCTAAATGTGGTCTCACCAACGTCTTGTACAACTGCAACATGACCTCCCAACTTCTATACTCAATACTCTGACTGATGAAGGCCAATGGCCAAAAGCCTTTTTGACCTCCTTATCTACCTGTGACTCGACCTTCAAGGAACCATGCACCTGTACTCCTAGATCCCTCTGCTCTACAACACTACCCAGAGCCCCATCTTTCACTGTGTAGGTCCTGCCCTTGTTAGACTTCTCACACCTCACGCCTCCTCTTCCCATTGAAGTTAAAGTTGTGGCCTCTAGTCTTTGACATCTCCACTGGGACAGAGTGATAGTGGTGTTGAACAGGCTTTTAGAGAGGCACATCTCTCTTTCCATCTTTTTCACCCACATTTTAGACTTTAGAGATACTGCACGGATACAGGCCCTTCGGCCCACTGAGTCTGTGCTGACCAGCGATCACCCCGTACACTAGCACTAGCACAAGTGTGCCTATGGATACAGGCCCTTCGGCCCACCGAGTCTGTGCCGACTAGCGATCACCCCGTACACTAGCACTAGCACAAGTGTGCCTATGGATACAGGCCCTTCGGCCCACCGAGTCTGTGCCGACTAGCGATCACCCCGTACACTAGCACTAGCACAAGTGTGCCTATGGATACAGGCCCTTCGGCCCATCGAGTCCGCGCCGACCAGCGATCACCCCATACACTAGCACTAGCACACGTGTGTTTATGGACAAACTTGGGATTGTGCATGGTCAGCCACGATCACGGTCAATGGCGGTGCTGGCTCGCAGGGCCGAATGGCCAACTCCTGCACCTATTGTCTATTGAAACATTTACAGTGGTTATCAAATTTAATCCACACCGAGTAGTGTACCATCTAACTAGTTCACACCGACTACTGTACCCTCTAACTAGTTCACGCCGACTACTCTACCCTCTAACTAGTTCACTCGACTACAGTACCCTCTAACTAGTTCACGCTAAATACTGTACCCTCTAACTAGTTCACACCGACTACTGTACCCTCTAACTAGTTCACACTGACTACTGTACCCTCTAACTAGTTCACACTGACTACTGTACCCTCTAACTAGATCACACTGACTAATGTACCCTCTAACTAGTTCACACCAACTACTGTACCCTCTAACTAGTTCACACCGACTACTGTACCTTCTAACTACTTCACACCGACTACTGTGCCCTCTAACTAGTTCACACCGACTACTGTACCATCTAACTAGTTCACGCCGACTACTGTACCCTCTAACTAGTTCACGCTGACTACTCTTCACTCTAACTAGTTCTGACAGTTCTGTACCCTCTAACTAGTTCATGCTGACTACTCTACCCTCTAACTAGTTCACACTAACTACTGTACCCTGTAACAAGTTCACACCCACTACTGTACCCTCGAACTAGTTCACGCCGACTACTGTACCCTCTAACTAGTTCACACCGACTACTGTTCCCTCTAACTAGTTCACGCTAACTACTGTACCCTCTAACTAGTTCACACCGACTACTGAACCCTCTAACTACTTCACACCATGTACTGTACCCTCTAACTAGTTCACACCATGTACTGTACCCTCTAACTAGTTCACACGGTGTACTGTACCCTCTAACTAGTTCACGCCGACTACTGTACCCTTTAACTAGTTCACACCAACTACTGCACCCTCTAACTAGTTCACAACGACTACTGTACCTGCTAACTAGTTCACACTGACTACTGTACCCTCTAACTAGTTCACACTGACTACTGTACCCTCTAACTAGATCACACCAACTACTGTACTCTCTAACTAGTTCAGGCAGACTACTGTACCCTCTAACTAGTTCACGCTGACTACCGCACCCTCTAACTAGTTCACACCGACTACTGTACCCTCTAACTACTTCACACTGACTACTGTACCCTCTAACTAGTTCACACTGACTACTGTACCCTCTAACTTGTTCACACTGACTACTGTACCCTCTAACTCGTTCACACCGACTACTGTACCCTCTAAGTAGTTCACGCCATCGGTACAGTCAATGGACATTTTTGGAACTGTATTTTGGAAAAAGCCATGGGTAATGAATGATGAAGAGATCGTTGATGGATAACAGGGCTCGGTGGTCTCCAGGACTGTGACGTAGTTCATTATTTACACCTAGAATGTACAAACGATGATATAGTGTGATCCAGACTTCAAATCCACTCTCCTAAAATGTCCCTCTGATTTCCTCCAAGGAAACGTTAGTGAGGACGTACGGCTGTACTTTATTCCTAACAGGGTCTTAATGTATTAATAACTCCGCAGCAAACAGTCAGCGACACGTTCTCCTGCAGGTAACATCAATGATGTGGTGGAAAAGACCAATAACATTAGAGTCAACCATGTAGAGGTACAGTAGTCAGTGTGAACTGGTTAGAAGGTACAGTAGTCGGCGTGAACTAGTTAGAGGGTACAGTAGTCAGTGTGAACTAGTTAAAGGGTACAGTAGTCGGTGTGAACTAGTTAGAGGGTACAGTAGTCGGCGTGAACTAGTTAGAGGGTACAGTAGTCGGTGTGAACTAGTTAGAGGGTACAGTAGTCGGCGTGAACTAGTTAGAGGGTACAGTAGTCAGTGTGAACTAGTTAGAGGGTACAGTAGTCGGCGTGAACTAGTTAGAGGGTACAGTAGCTGGTGTGAACTAGTTAGAGGGTACAGTAATCGGCGTGAACTATTTAGAGGGTACAGTAGTTGGTGTGAACTAGTTAGAGGGTACAGTAGTCGGTGTGAACTAGTTAGAGGGTACAGTAGTCGGCATGAACTAGTTAGAGGGTACAGTAGCTGGTGTGAACTAGTTAGAGGGTACAGTAATCGGCATGAACTAGTTAGAGGGTACAGTAGTTTGCGTGAACTAGTTAGAGGGTACAGTAGTCGGTGTGAACTAGTTAGAGGGTACAGTGCTGTTGGTGTGATCTAGAGCATACAGTGTAGGAAAAAAACTGCAGATGCTGGTTTAAATCGAAGGTAGACACAAAATGCTGGAGTAACACAGCAGGTCAGGCAGCATCTCTGGAGAGAAGGAAGGGGCGACGTTTCGGGTCGAGACCCTTCTTCGGACAGATGTCAGGGGAGGGGTCGGGACAGTGTTACCAGTGTGAACTAGTTAGAGGTAGAGTGCTGACAATGAGCTAAACTAAACTAAATTAAACTAAACTAAACTGGAGTAAAGTCCAGAGATGCTACCTGACCCGCTGAGTTACTCCAGCACTTTGTGTGTCTATCTTCAGTATAAACCAGCATCTGCAGTTCCTTCTTACACACAGTGAGCCCAGGCCACTGTAGAGGCTGCCTAATCTTGTATATTGGACAGAGAATAAATGCAGAGATTCTGTTCATTATGCTGTAATGCTCTTTGTAACTGGATTTCCATTTTATATCTGCATTAATATTGAACTCACTTTCACCCTATCAATTGTTAATACTTTGAGGTGACACCTGATACCTTGTGCTTGGTCATTTGAAAATGTGATGTGTTGTTCCTCCTCTTAATGCAAGTCTAATAAGCAGAATGTGCTGCGGGATTCTCTGCCACAGAAGGCAGTGGGGGACAATTCACTGGATGTTTTCAAGAGAGGAGTAAAGGAATCCTTACAGCGTTTGCAGCAACGGAGACCCGGGTTCCATCCCGACTACGTGTGCTGTCGGTACGAGTTGCCGCCTCACAGCGCCAGAGACCCAGTTCAATCCCGACCGCGGGTGCTGTCTGTACGGAGTTTGTACGTTCTCCCCGTGGGTTTTCTCCGAGATCTTCGGATTCCTCCCACACTCCAAAGACGTGCAGGTTTGTAGGTTAATTGGCTTGGTATTAAATGTAAAATTGTCCCTCGTGCGTGTGGGATAGTATTAGTGTGCGGGGATCGCTGGTCGGTGCGGACTCGGTGGGCCGAAGGGTCTGTTTCCGCCCTGTAAAAAACAAAAAAGAACTTATGAACTTGGTTCTGCTTCTTTGGAGCACTGGATACTGAGGGTAGAAGCGAGGGTTGCCAACTATCTCACTCCCAAATACGGGACCAGGTGATGTCAGTGCCCCGCGCTTCACTTGACCTCAACCAGCCAGCGGCCACGTGCTCCCACTCCACCAATGGCGGCCTCCCGGGCCGGGGGGGGGGGGGGGAGGGGCGGGTTGCTACGCAACGTGGGTTAGGCTGCGCCCGGGCCTCCGGGCCTACACTGTCCGGACCTACAACGGCCTCCAGGCCTACACTGTCTGGACCTACACTGTCCAGATCGACAGTGTCTGGGCCTACAGTGTCCGGGTCTACAGCCTCCAGTGTCCGGGCCTACAGTTTCCAGGCCTACAGTGTCCGTGTCTACGGTGTCCGGGTCTACGGTGTCCGGGTCTACAGCCTCAGAGGCCTACAGTGTCCAGGCCTACAGTGTCTGGGCCTACAGTGTCCGGGCCTACAGTGTCCGGGACCTACAGTGGCCTCCGGGCCTACACTGTCCGGACCTACACTGTCCAGACCGACAGTGTCTGGGCCTACAGTGTCCGGGCCTACAGTGTCTGGGCCTACAGTGTCCAGGCCTACAGTATCCGGGTCTACAGTGTCCGGGTCTACAGCCTCAGAGGCCTACAGTGTCCAGGCCTACAGTGTCCGGGCCTACAGTGTCCGGGTCTACAGTGTCCGGGCCTACTGTGTCGGGGCCTACAGCGCCCCCCCGGGTCTAATATGGGACAAGGGCGGTCCCATACGGGACAAACCAATTTAGCCCAAAATACGGGATGTCCCGGCTAATACGGGACAGTTGTCAACCCTAGGAGAAGCATAGAAAAGGCCTGTTCACTGGCCTGAAGGTACTGGAGGATTGGGAGAGAGTAAGACCAGACCCAGACTGTAGAAATAGTCGGAAATGGAGTAGTGAATACTGCGTAGTGAAACTAAGAAATGAATTCAACTTCTTGTTCGAGCACAATTTGGTCCCGAGCTCAAAAATCAAATTGCCACTTTACCCATCAAAGCCAACCTTTATGAACTAGGTAGACACAACATACTGGAGTAACTCAGGCAGCATCTCGGGAGAGAAGGAATGGGCGACGTTTCGGGTCGAGACCCTTCTTCAGACTGATGTCAGGGGAGGGGGAGGGGGCGGGTGAAGTCTGAAGAAGGGTCTCGACCCGAAACGTCGCCCATTCCTTCTCTCCCGAGATGCTGCCTGACCCGCTGAGTTCCTCCAGCATTTTGTGTCCACCTTCGATTTAAACCAGCGCCTGCAGTTCTTTCCTACACTTTGATGAACTAATCCCACACAAAACAATTCTGTTGTTGTGACAAATTGCTTCAATATTTCCAACAATGCAGGTGAAATTTTGTTTGACCTTCTCAGGTCACTGGTAAATTAAAAGATAAAAACCTGACCAAACAATCTCATTTATTCAGTTACTGCTAATTAATTTTAATTTTAATTTATGTGCATGTTGCACGCGGAATGGAATTGCTTTTGGTTTTTAAACGTGGTGTTGCATAGTTAAAAAGCTGACCCTGGCCACACCTTCCCATCTCCACCGCCCATCAACTTCCGCAGAGACCGTTCACTCCGCAACTCCCTGGTCAACTCATCCCTTCCCCGCCCAAGCCACCCCCTCCCCAGGTACCTTCAGAAGATGCAACACCTGTCCCTTTACCTCCCCCCTCGACTCTGTCCAGGGACCCCGACAGCCCTTTCAGGTTAGGCAGAGGTTCACTTGCACCTCCTCCAACCTCATCTGCTGTATCCGTTGTTCAAGACGTGGACTCTGATACATCGGCGAGACCAAACGCAGACTGGGCGATCGTTTCGCTGAACATCTTCGCTCAGCACGTCTGAACCTACCTGATCTCCCGGTTGCCAGACACTTTAATTCCCCTTCCCACTCCCACACTGACCCTTCTGTCCTGGGCCTCCTCCATTGTCAGACTGACGATAGACACAAATTGGGGGAACAGCATCTCATATTTCGTTTGGGCAACTTGCACCCTAGTGGTATGTATATTGATTTCTCTAACTTCAAGTAACCCCTGCATTCCCTCTCTCTCCATCCCTCCCCCACCCAAGTCGCACCAGCTTCTCGTTCTCACCCAGCAAACTGATAACAATGGCCTGTTTCCTTTATCATCGTTACTTTTTTGCATATCTTTCATTCATTTGTTCTCTATCTCTCGACATCACCGTCTATATCTCTCATTTCCCTTTCCCCTGACTCTGGTCTAAAGAAGGGTCTCGACCCGAAATGTCACCCATTCCTTCTCTGAGTTTCTCCAGTATTTTGTGTCTATCTTTAGTTTAAAACAGCATCTGCAGTTCCCTCCTACCAATTTTAAACTTCAATTTTAATTAACATATATAACATATAACAACATATAACAACTACAGCATGGAAACAGGCCTGTCCGGCCCTACCAGTCCACGCCGACCATTCTCCCTGACCTAGTCTCATCTACCTGCACTCAGACCATAACCCTCTAATCCCCTCCTATCCATATACCTATCCAATTTACTCTTAAATAATAAAATCGAGCCAGCCTCCACCACTTCCACCGGAAGCCCATTCCATACAGCCACCACCCTCTGAGTAAAGAAGTTCCCCCTCATGTTACCCCTAAACCTTTGTCCCTCAATTCTGAAGCTATGTCCCCTTGTTGGAATCTTCCCCACTCTCAAAGGGAAAAGCCTACCCACGTCAACTCTGTCCGTCCCTCTCAAAATTTAAAAAACCTCTATCAAGTCCCCCCTCAACCTTCTACGCTCCAAAGAATAAAGACCCAACCTGTTCAACCTCTCTCTGTAGCCTAAGTGCTGAAACCCAGGCAACATTCTAGTAAATCTCCTCTGTACCCTCTCCATTTTGTCGACATCCTTCCTATAATTTGGCGACCAGAACTGCACACCATACTCCAGATTCGGCCTCACCAATGCCCTGTACAATTTTAACATTACATCCCAACTTCTATACTCGATGCTCTGATTTATCAAGGCAAGCATACCAAACGCCTTCTTCACCACCCTATCCACATGAGATTCCACCTTCAGGGAACAATGCACAGTTATTCCCAGATCCCTCTGTTCCACTGCATTCCTCAATTCCCTACCATTTACCTTGTACGTCCTATTTTGATTTGTCCTACCAAAATTCAAATTTCAATTTCAATTTTAAATTTCAATTTTAAATTTCAATTTTAAATTTCAATTTTAAATTTCAATTTTAAATTTCAATTTTAAATTTCAATTTTAAATTTCAATTTTAAATTTCAATTTTAAATTTCAATTTTAATCTGCAGTTCCCTCCTACCAATTTTAAACTTGTTCACTATTTGCTTATGATTTAGTAACTATGAACACAATCCAAAAGGTTAAACCTTGACACGATTCGTAACAACGTCAAATAGAGTTCTTGAATGACCTTTATTGATTTATTGTTAATTTTCGTAACCTTACTTCATTCTCTGCATCACCATCTTGCTTAGTTTAGTTTAGAGATACAGCGCGGAAACAGGCCCTTCGGCCCACCGAGTCCGCACTGACCTGCGATCCCCGCACACTAACACTATCCTACACCCACTAGGGATAATTTACATTTATATCAAGCCAATTAACCTACAAACTGGTATATCTTTGGAGTGTGGGAGGAAACCAAAGATCTCGTGGAAAACACACGCAGGTCACGGGGAGAACGTACAAACTCCGTACAGACAGCGCCCGCAGTTGGGATCGAACCCGGGTCTCTGGCGCTGCAAGCACTGTAAGGCAGAAACTTCCTCTGTGCCACAGTGCTGCCCCTATTATTTGTAATACTATATGTGAAATTATTTTATACCGCATCGGGTGTTAACTAATGTCAGTTCCAGTAACAGACATTTGAATGTCAAAGTGATCAGAAATTTACACATTATGGATTTGGGGCTTATAAAAGCATAAAACATAAGCTTCCTTTAGGCAGGGTGGTGAATCTGTGGAATTCATTGCCGCAGAAGGCTGTGGAGGCCAAGTCAGTGGATATTTTTAAGGCAGAGATGGATAGATTCTGGTGTAGGGAACAACTGCAGATGCAGGTTTAAATTGAAGATAGACCCCAAATGCTGGAGTAACTCAACAGGACAGGCAGCATCTCTGGAGAGAAGAAATGGGTGACATTTCAGGTCGAGACCCTTCTTCAGACTGATGTCAGTGGAGTGGGTGATACAGAAATAAAATGCAGTTGGAGACAGTCAGACTGGTGGGAGAACTGGGAAGGGGGAGGGGATGGAGAGAGAGGGAAAGCAAGGGCTATCTGAAGTTCGAGAAGTCAATGTTCATACCGCTGGGGTGTAAGCTGCCCAAGCGAAATATGAGGTGCTGTTCCTCCAATTTTACAATTGCGGAGGCCCATGACAGAAAATGTGGGAATTGGAGGGGGAGTTGAAGTGCTCAGCCACCGGGAGATCAGGTTGGTTAAGGCGGACTGAGCGGAGGTGTTGAGCAAAACGATGGCCGAGCCTGTGCTTGGTCTCGCCGATGTGCAGGAGTCCACACCTGGAACAGCGGATACAGTAGATGAGGTTGGAGGAGGTGCAGGTGAACCTCTGCCTCACCTGGAAAGACAGTTGGGGCCCTTGGATGGAGTTGAGGGGGGAGGTAAAGGGACAGGTGTTGCATTCTCTGCGGTTGCAGGGGAAAGTGCCCGGGGAGGGGGTGGTTTTGGTGGGAAGGGACGAGTGGACCAGGGAGTTACAGAAGGAACGGTCTCTGCGGAAAACAGAAAGGGGAGGGGATGGGAAGATGTGGCCGGTGGTGGGGTCCCGTTGGAAGTGGCAAAAATGTCAGAGGATTATGTGCTGCATGCGACGGCTGATGGGGTGGAAGGTGAGGACAAGGGGGGCTTGATTAGTACGGGTGTCAGTGGTTATGGGGAGAAGGCAGGAGAATGGGGTTAGGAGGGAGAGATAGATCAGCCATGATTGAATGGTGGAGTAGACTTGATGGGCCAAATGGGATTTTCCCCATAACCTCTGACACCCTCATACTAATCAAGAATCTATCTATTTCTGCCTTAAAAATATCCACTGACTTGGCCTCCACAGCCTTCTGTGGCAAATAATTCCACAGATTCACCAGCCTCTGTGTGTAGGAAGGAACTGCAGATGCTGGTTTAAAGGGAAGACAGACACAAAATGCTGGAGTAACTCAGCGGGTCAGGCAGCATCTCTGGAGAGAAGGAATGGGTGACGTCTCGGGTCGAGACCCTTCTTCAGACCTGAGCACTAATATGTCATTGGCGACTGTGTACCCCAAATCTCCGGAATAGATTTGAATCCACAAACTCCCGAGTCCGATCCAGAGAAAATGAATTCCAGGAATGGCGGGACTGTCGTATGTTGAAAGACTGGAGCGGCTAGGCTTGTATACACTAGAATTTAGAAGGATGAGAGGAGATCTTATCGAAACGTATAAGATTATTAAGGGGTTGGACACGTTAGAGTCAGGAAACATGTTCCCAATGTTGGGGGAGTCCAGAACCAGGGGCCACAGTTTAAGAATAAGGGGTAGACCATTTAGAACGGAGATGAGGAAAAACTTTTTCAGTCAGAGAGTTGTAAATCTGTGGAATTCTCTGCCTCAGAAGGCAGTGGAGGCCAATTCTCTGAATGCATTCAAGAGAGAGCTGGATAGAGCTGTTAAGGATAGCGGAGTCAGGGGGTATGGGGAGAAGGCAGGAACGGGGTACTGATTGAGAATGATCAGCCATGATCACATTGAATGGTGGTGCTGGCTCGAAGGGCCGAATGGCCTCCTCCTGCACCTATTGTCTATTGAATGGATTTTCATTTTCATTGCAGTTTATCTATAGCCTAACATGTTTTCTCTCTGTGGTTTTGTGTTATGCTGTGGTTAGTTTGATGATAGCTATGTTGAGAGTCCTTTCACACTCTCTGAGCTTTATGTAATTAACCTTACTTACCCAGCAGGGAATAAATCAAACTCATTTAATTGTTATCCCCTTTGGGTTAACTCATTCCTCTTTTAACCCATTCCACGCTGTACTTCTAAAGTCTTGAGCAATGGTGCGTGTGTAAAAGAGCTGCCAAGTTAATTAGTTATCAGTTCAGTTTCAGTTTAATTTCTTGTCACGTGCACAGCGAAAAGCTTTTTGCTGCCTGCCAACCTGTCAGCAGAAAGACAAAACACGATTGCAATCAATCCGTTTACAATTCCCTCCGTAACTCCCTGGTCCACTCGTCCCTTCCCACCCAAACCACCCCATCCCCGGGCACTTTCCCCTGCAACCGCAGGAGATGCAACACCTGTCTCTTTACCTCCCCCCTCGACTCCATCCAAGGACCCAAACAGTCTTTCCAGGTGAGACAGAGGTTCACCTGCACCTCCTCCAACCTCATCTATTGCATCCGCTGTTCCAGATGTCAACCTCTCTACATCGGCGAGACCAAACGCAGGCTCGGCGATCGCTTCGCTCAACACCTTCGCTCAGTCCTCCTTAATCAACCTGATGTCCCGGTGGCTCAACACTTCAACTCCCCCTCCCACTCCCACACTGACCTTTCTGTCATGGGCCTTCTCCAGTGTCATAGTGAGGCTCACCGGAAATTGGAGGAGCAGCACCTCATATTTCGCTTGGGTAGTTTACACCACAATGGTATGAACATTGACTTCTCTAACTTCAGATAGTTCCTCTGTCCCTCTCTTTCCCCTCCTCTTCCCAGTTCTCCCACTGTCTTCCTGTCTCCAACTACATCCTATCTTTGTCCCGCCCCCCCCTGACGTCAGTCTGAAGAAGGTTTCGACCTGAAACGTCACCCATTCCTTCTCTCCTGAGATGCTGCCTGACCCGCTGAGTTACTACAGCTTTTTGTGATACCTTCCATTTACAGTCAATAGATACCTGATAAGGGAATAACGTTTAGTGCAAGGTAAAGCCAGCAAAGTCTAGTCAAGGATAGTCCGAGGGTCACCAATGAGGTAGATGGTAGTTCAGCACTGCTCTCTGGTTGTGGTAGGATGGTCCAGTTGTCTGATAACAGCTGGGAAGATAGTGACAGAAGAAATCCTAGGTGAATCCTAGGTGAATCCTAGGCACAGCGGTAGAGTTGCTGCCTTACAGCGAATGCAGCGCCGGAGACTCAGGTTCGATCCTGACTACGGGCGCTGTCTGTATGGAGTTTGTACGTTCTCCCCGTGACCTGCGTGGGTTTTCTCCGAGATCTTCGGTTTCCTCCCACACTCCAAAGACGTGCAGGTGTGTAGGTTAATAGGCTGGGCAAATGTAAAAAATTGTCCCGAGTGTGTGTAGGATAGTGTTAATGTGCGGGGATCGCTGGGCGGCGCGGACCTGGTGGGCCGAAGGGCCTGTTTCCGAGCTGTATCTAAAAAAAAATTGTATTAGTTTAGTTTAGAGATACAGTATGGAAACAGGCCCTTCGGCCCACCTGGTCCGTGCCGACCATCGATCCCTGCACACCAGACACACACTAGGGACAATTTTCACAATTTTACCGAAGCCAATTAACCTACAAACCCGCACGTCTTTGGAGTGTGGGAGGAAACCGGAGCACCCGGAGAAAACCCACGCAGGTCATGGGGAGAAGGTACAAACTCCGTACAGACGGCAACCGTGGGCGGGATTGAACTAGGTGTCTGGCGCCGTGAGGCAGCAACTCTACCGCTGCGCCACCGTGCCGCGATAGAACCAAAGTAATCAGCACTCAACAAAAAGCACGTCATTAATCATCCGACACAACATGGCTTCAGTGGAAAGGGCATGTCAATAACAGTAATTAAATTGTGGCGTGAGTCAGCGCCCATGACTGGTCTGTGGTGACCATTGAGCCCATCACGAACAATAACCACCCATTTACACCAATCCCACGTTAATCCATTTCTTCATTCTTCACCGCATTCTCATCAACACTCGACAGTCTGCAGGTTGATGGGCTTCTGTAAATTGGCCCTGGTGTGTGGGATGCAGGCGTGGGGTAACGTACAACGAGCGTGCGGGTGATCAACGGTTGGCGTGGGCTCGTTGGCCAGAGAGCCTGGTTCCACGTTGTGTCTCTCTACCTCAGGCATTTCCCAACTCTCCCAGATCCACCCACACACTGGGACAACCCATTAACCATTCAACCCCACGTCTCTGGGATGTGGGAGGAAACCGGAGCACCCGGAGAGAAACCCCACACGGGGAGAGCTTGCAAACTCCACACGGGCAGCACCAGAGGGTCGGGATTGAGTCTGGGTTGATGCACAGTGAGAGTACGGCTCCAACCAGCTGTGCCACCATGCCAAATTGTATCGTACATTTTGTCACCCAAATCCTCACCGAGCGCGAATTAATGCCACTAATTCAACCCCTTTTATATGGAACTTCATCAGGTCATGTGATGAGATGGGAGCAGAATGAGGCCATTCGGCCCATCGAGTCTCAGAAGGCAGTGGTAGCCAATTCTCTGAATACATTCAAGAGAGAGCTAGATAGAGCTCTTAAGGATAGCGGAGTCAGGGGGTATGGGGAGAAGGCAGGAACGGGGTACTGATTGTGGATGATCAGCCATGATCATATTGAATGGTGGTGCTGGCTCGAAGGGCCGAATGGCCTCCTCCTGCACCTATTGTCTATTGTCTATAAGATCATAGGATCATAAGTGATGGGAGGAGAATGAGGCCAGTCAGTAAGTCTACTCCGCCATTCAATCATGGCTGATCTATCTCTCCCTCCCAACCCCATTCTCCCGCCTTCTCCCCGTAACCCCTGACACCCGCACTAATCAAGTCCCCCTTGTCCTCACCTTCCACCCCATCAGCCATCACATGCAGCACATAATCCTCTAACATTTTCGTCACCTCCAACGGGACCCCACCACTGGCCACATCTTCCCATCCCCTCCCCTCTCTGCGTTCCGCAGAGACCGTTCCCTCCATAACTCCCTGGTCAACTCGTTCCTTCCCACCCAAACCACCCCATCCCCGGGCACTTTCCCCTTCAACCGCAGGAGATGCAACACCTGTCCCTTTACCTCCCCCCTCAACTCCATCCAAGGACCCAAACAGTCTTTCCAGGTGAGGCAGAGGTTCACCTGCACCTCCTCCAACCTCATCTACTGTGTCCGCTGTTCCAGGGGCCAACTCCTGTATATCGGCGAGACCAAGCGCAGGCTCGGCGATCGTGTCGCTGAACACCTTCGCTCAGTCCGCCTTAACCAACCTGATCTCCCTGTGGCTCATCACTCATCAAGAATCTATCTATCTCTGCCTTAAAAATATCCACTGACTTGGCCTCCACATCCTTCTGTGACATTGAATTCCATAGATTTTCCACCCTCTGACTAAAGAAATTCCTCCTCATCTCCTTCCTAAAGGTACGCCCTTTAATCCTGATGCTTTGGTCTCTGGTCCCAGACTCTCGCACTAGTGGAAACATTCTCTTATCTTGACGTCTCTACCCCACAGTCTGAATTTTTGCTGGGGAGGTTTCTTGTTTTACTTTACAGAAAGAAAAATCACACTGCCAGTTTCGTACTGAGGGGCTGGAAGGACCTTGTTGACCAGTGGCCACGATCTGATCTCATTGTTATCATCTAATTCTCTGAATGCATTCAAGAGAGAGCTAGATAGAGCTCTTAAGGATAGCGAAGTCAGGGGGTATGGGGAGAAGGCAGGAACGGGGTACTGATTGAGAATGATCAGCCATGATCACATTGAATGGCGGTGCTGGCTCGAAGGGCCGAATGGCCTCCTCCTGCACCTATTGCCTATTGTCTATCTCTTGAATAATCAGAATCTGCAGTGAACACTGTCAGTAGAAATGCATAAAATCATGAGGGGAATAGATAGGGTGAATGTTTAGAGATACAGCGCGGAAACAGGCCCTTCGGCCCACCGGGTCCGCACCGCCCAGCGATCCCCGCACACTAACACCATCTTACACACACACTAGGGACAATTTTTACATTTACCAAGCCAATTAACCTACAAACCTGCACGTCTTTGGAGAAAACCGAAGATCTCGTAGAAAACCGGGGAGAACGTACAAACTCCGTACAGACAGCGCCCGTAGTCGGGATTTGAACCCGGGTCTCCGGCGCTGCATCCGCTGTAAGAAAGCAACTCTACCGCTGTGCCACTGTGACCGCCCACACCTGCAAAGTGGAGGGACAACACCTCATGTTCTGTAAGAAAATAACTGCAGATGCTGGTACAAACCGAAGGTATTTATTCACAAAATGCTGGAGTAACTCAGCAGGTCAGGCAGCATCTCAGGAGAGAAGGAATGGGTGACGTTTCGGGTCGAGACCCTTCATCAGTCTGAAGAAGGGTCTCGACCCAAAACATCACCCATTCCTTCTCTCCTGAGATGCTGCCTGACCTGCTGAGTTACTCCAGCATTTTGTGAATAAGCACCTCATGTTGTGCTTGGGAAGCTTGCAGCCCAACGGTATGAACATTGAATTCTCCAGTTTTAAGTAACAACCTCTCGGCCCTACAAACCCTTTCTTCCCCACTCCTCCCTGTGTCCCACCAGGATACGAACCCATTTTCCCCACTGTCCCATTCCCTTTTCCCCTCAGTCCATCCCCTTCCACCTATACCCCTTCAGCCTGGCTCATCATTATTAAGGGGTTGGACACGCTAGAGGCAGGAAACTTGTTCCCGATGTTGGGGGAGTCCAGAACCAGGGGCCACACAGTTTATGAATAAGGGGTCGGCCATTTAGGACGGAGATGAGGAAAAACTTTTTCAGTCAGAGAGTTGTAAATCTGTGGAATTCACTGCCTCAGAAGGCAGTGGAGGCCAATTCTCTGGATGCATTCAAGAGAGAGCTAGATAGAGCTCTTAAAAATAGCGGAGTCAGGGGGTTATGGGGAGAAGGCAGGAACGGGGTACTGATTGTGGATGATCAGCCATGATCACATTGAATGGCGGTGCTGGCTCGAAGGGCCGAATGGCCTCCTCCTGCACCTATTGTCTATTGTCTATTGTTTATCTTTATCTGAGACCATTTTGTCTCCTTGTCTTCTGTCTGGTCCATTTTGTCATCCTTTTGTTTCCCTTTCAACTCCAAACTTTGTCCACCCATCTGCACATCACACCCCCCTCACCTGCATCCACCTATCACTTGCCAAACTTTATCCCACCTATCCCACCTATCACTTGCCAAACTTTATCCCATCCCCCGCCCCCCCGCCCCCCTCACCATCTCTTTTCCAGCTATCTCAAACCTACAGCACTCATGTTTATATATTCCCGGAGCCGAATTAAGCCATTCGGCCCATCATGTCTACCCTGTCAATCATGGCTGATCTATCTCTCCCTCTCGACCCCATTCTCATGTCTTCGCCCCGTAACCCCAGACACCCGTGCTAATCTCAAAATCTTATCGAAACATATAAAATTCTTAAGGCTAGGCGCAGGAAAAATGTTCCCGATGTTGGGGGGAGTCCAGAACCAGCGGTCACAAAGTTTAAGAATAAGGGGTCGGCCATTTAGGACTGAGATGAGGAAAATCTTTTTCACCCAGAGAGTTGCGAATCTGTGGAATTCTCTGCCACAGAAGGCAGTGGAGGCCGATTCACGGGATGTTTTCAAGAGGGAGTTAGATTTTGCTCTTATGTCTAACGGAATCAAGCGATATGGGGAGAAAGCAGGAACGGGGTACTGATTTTGGATGATCAGCCATGATCATATTGAATGGCGGTGCTGGCTCGAAGGGCAAATTAGCCTGCACCTATTATCTATGTTTCTATGTTTCTATGTTTCCAGCTTGACAACATATTTTTTACAACAGGGCACCCAGAACTGAAATCAATGCTCTAAATGCGGCCTCCGCCTTAAATTATCTCCGCCTTAAAAAATATGGCCGCCAGAGCCGTCTGTGGCAATGAATTCCACAGATTCACCACCCTCTGTCCAAACAAATTCCTTCTCGGTCTGAAAATGGGACCTGATCCAAAAAGTCAGCTATCCGTGTTCTCCAGAATTGCTGCCTGACCCGCTGAGTTACTCCAGCACTCTGTGAAACATCACCTATCCATGTTCTCCACAGATGCTGCCTGACCTGCTGAGTTACTCCAGCACTCTGTGAAACGTCACCTATCCATGTTCTCCACAGATGCTGCCTAACCCGCTGAGTTACTCCAGCACTCTGTGAAACATCACCTATCCATGTTCTCCAGAGATGCTGCCTGACCCGCTGAGTTACTCCAGCACTCTGAGTCTTTATCTGCTAAATTAATTTAGTGATGTCAGGTGTAGGTTCTGCAGGGGCCGAGCGAAGTTTCAGGATTAAAGACGAACGTGGACCTTTTTAACAATAATTTCTCAGGACAGATACACTTTGACCAGACGGAATTTATTGCCCATCTGAGATGTCAAGATTTATTGGAAAGCGTTCTAGTAAGGGGATGGAGCTATCAAAATGGATTATATTGAAAGGGTGAGGCATGTCACAGAGTGTTACAGCAAAGGGGACAATGCTATGAAGGTCGCAGGGCTGTAACATTGAGTTATACAAAGCTTCCCTTCACAACAGTGTGGATTCTGAGCAGCCATTGAATGTTATGGTGGCGCAGCGATAGAGTCGCTGCCTTACCACGCAGGTCATGGGGAGAGCGTACAAACTCCGTACAGACAGCACCCGTGATCGGGATGGAACCCGGGTCTCCGGCGCCGTGAGGCAGCAACTCCACCACCGTGCCACCCGTTTTATTTTAGATTTTCAACGTCTTTATAGCTTTTGTTTCAATTTAATTCACATGGAAGCCATCTACACTTAATTAAAACAGATTTGCACATTCCAGCTATTAATATTGTTTCCAAATATGCAACGTGAATTACTATCCATGGGTCCTTGCGTACTAAATTAATTTAGTTTAGTTTAGTTTGGAGATACAGCGCGGAAACAGGCCCTTCGGCCCACCGGGTCCACGCCGACCAGCGATCCCCGCACACTAACACTATCCTACACACACTAGGGACAATTTTACAATTATACCAAAACCAATTAACCTACAAACCTGCACGTCTTTGGAGTGTGGGAGGAAACCGGAGCACTCGGCAATAGTCAATAGACAATTTTATTTGTCACATACACATAAATGTGCAGTGAAATGAAAGATTACCCGCAGTCCAACAATAAGAGCAATAAAAATAAGCAATAACACACAGAATCATAAACCAACACCAAACAAAAAGAAACATCCATCACAGTGAGTCTCCTCCAGTCACCTCCTCACTGTGATGGAAGGCCAGAATGTCTTTTCTCTTCCCCTGCCGTCTTCTCCCACACAGGTCACGGGGAGAACGTACAAACTCCGTACAGACAGCACCCGTAGTCGGGATCGAACCCAGGTCTCTGGCGCTGTGAGGCAGCAACTCTACCGCTGCGCCACCCTGCTGACCCAAGGAAGCAGTTGAGCCAGGGACTATCGCAGTGTTGGAGAGGTCCATGGATAGGACAGGTGTACACGGATATGGGCCATACGCAGGCAGGTGGGGCTGGCCAGTGTAGAAGAGGTATGATGGTCCCAAAGAATTCTTACATTAGCAAACAGACTTGAGAGTGATGCTGTTTCTTTAGGTGTGACAGGTGCCTAGGCCTCAACTCTATGGACATGATGCATTGTGTCTCAGGCAGTGATCACCAGGGTAAAGCATGTCGGAGATGGCACTCCATGTATCCCAGGGGCAAACCGACAGAGTTTCATCACTGATCTCCATTGATTGGGCATCTAGCCAATCTGATTGCACAAATTGCCAGCAATTGCAGTCGGCTTGTGATGAATTCCTTCAGGACCTGCTTGTCTTAGTTCACATCCATCTGTGCCTTAAGCCTGATTATACTTGAGAGACACTTTTTCACTTCTATGGGGCTGTGACTTTAACCTAAATAAGTAACATTATTCAGGGTCAGAGATGTGTCCCACAAACTAGCAAACATCTATTGCCATTTTATTAGTTTAGAGTTTCGAAATGCAGTGCCATGGACAATAGACAATAGACAATAGGTGCAGGAGTAGGCCATTCGGCCCTTCGAGCCAGCACCGCCAATCAATGTGATCATGGCTGATCATTCACAATCAGTACCCCGTTCCTGCCCTCTCCCCAAACCCCTGACTCCGCTGTCATTAAGAGCTCTACCTAACTCTCTCTTGAAAGCATTTTAGGAGGGAGAGATAGATCAGCCATGATTGGTGGAGTAGACTTGATGGGCCGAATGGCCTAATTCTACTCCTATCACTCATGATCTTATGACCTTTGATGTCTCGGTTTCACACCATACCCTTCCACATCTCTGTGTCTCCCTCTCCCCTGAAGAAGGGTCTCGACCCGAAACATCACCCATTCCTTCTCTCCAGAGATGCTACCTGACCCGCTGAGTTACTCCAGCATCTTGTGTCTGTCTTCACTATTTCTACCGCATTCCTAGACCAGGGGACTTCTTTGTGCTCGGGTTAAAGGATACTGTTCCAGTTCAATATGATCTGTGTCCTTTCAACAGACTGAGCCCATTAGCTAAACCTTCATGGTCCCACTGTGGAATAAGTCTTAGTCAGAACCATTAATCAGTGTTGAAAGCAAATCTGAACAGAGCAGTTAAAAAACCCCACATGGGTGATAAAGATGAAGATAATATTTGAGCAGTATTAATCTTTGTTTACTGGGAAAGTGGTGGGCTAATTAGTTCTGGTGGTTTAGTTAGGGTTTGGTAGAGAGATTCAGCACGGAAACAGGCCCTTCGGCCCACCGAGTCCGCGCCGAC
This sequence comes from Rhinoraja longicauda, assembly GCF_053455715.1. Taxonomy (NCBI): domain Eukaryota; kingdom Metazoa; phylum Chordata; class Chondrichthyes; order Rajiformes; family Arhynchobatidae; genus Rhinoraja; species Rhinoraja longicauda. The sequence goes on from NC_135993.1 coordinate 11,250,043, forward strand.
CAGCGATCCCCGCACATTAACACTATCCAACACACACACGGTTTATAATTTTCACACACAATTTATAATTTGCACTTTCCACACACACACACAAGATTTATAATTATACCAAGCCAGTTGGCCTACAAACCTGTACGTCTTTGGAGTGTGGGAGGAAACCGGAGCACCCGGAGAAAACTGTAGAGTTTGCACAAACTCCGCACGAAAGCACCCGTAGTCGGAATCGAACCCGGGCCTAGACAATAGACAATAGGTGCAGGAGTCAGCCATTCGGCCCTTCGAGCCAGCACCACCATTCAATGTGATCATGGCTGATCATTCTCAATCAGTATCCCGTTCCTGCCTTCTCCCCATACCCCCTGACTCCGCTATCCTTAAGAGCTCTATCTAGCTCTCTCTTGAATGCATTCAGAGAATTGGCCTCCACTGCCTTCTGAGGCAGAGAATTCGACAGATTCACAACTCTCTGACTGAAAAGGTTTTTCCTCATCTCCGTTCTAAATGGCCTGCCACTTATTCTTAAACTGTGGCCCCTGGTTCTGGACTCCCCCAACATTGGGAACATGTTTCCTGCCTCTAACGTGTCCAACCCCTTAATAATCTTATATGTTTCGATAAGATCTCCTCTCATCCTTCTAAATTCCAGTGTATATAAGCCTAGTCGCTCCAGTCTTTCAACATATGACAGTCCCGCCATTCCGGGAATTAACGTAGTAAACCTACACTGCACGCCCTCAATAGCAAGAACATCCTTCCTCAAATTTGGAGACCAAAACTGCACACAGTACTCCAGGTGTGGTCTCACTAGGGCCCTGTACAACTGCTCTGGCTCTGTGAGGCAGCAACTGTACTGCTGGAAAATCTCTCATTAGCTAAGCAGTTAGTGGGAAGGTACTTAACAGCATTAATGTGCAGAAGGATCCTAGGATGCAAGTCGGTAACTCCCTGAAAGTGGCCAGGCAAAGAGATGGAGTGGTGAAGAGAGGGCCTATGGTGTGCTTGCCTTCATAGATCAGGGCATTGAGTATAAGTGTGAGGAAGTCACGACGCAGGTCTGCAGGACTTTGCTTCTGCCCCATGTGGAGTATCACCTGCAGTTCTGGTCACCCCGTGACAGGAAGGGTGTGAGGGTGTTTGGAGAGGGCGTAGAAGAGGTTTCCCAGAATTCCTCTGGATTGGAGGATATTGGCTACCAGAAGAGGTTGGAAAGACTTTGATTGTTTTCCACGCAACGTTGGAGGTTGAGGGGAGACCTGACAGGAGTTGATAAAATGTTGTGGTGCATAGACAGGGTAGACAGTCAGAGCCTTTTTCTCAGAGTGGAAATGACAAAGCCTAGAGGGCATTGCTTTAAGGCGAGAGGGGCAAAGTTTAAAGGAGATGTGTAGATAGGGTTGCCAACTTCCTCTTTCCCAAATACGGGACAAGGTGACGTCACCGCCCCGCGCCCCACGTGACCTCACCCAGCCAGCGGCCACGTGCTCCCGCTCCGTCAATGGCGGCCGCCCGGGCTGGGAGGCGGATTGCTTGGCAACCTCCATTAGGCGGAGCCCGGGCCTACACTGTCCGGGGCTACAGCGACCCTCGGGCAAGTGTCCGGGCCTACAGTGTCCGGGCCTACAGTGTCCGGGCCAACAGTGTCCGGGCCTACAGTGTCCGGGCCTACAGTGTCCGGGCCTACAGCGCCATCCGGGCCTACAGTGTCTGGGCCTACAGTGTCCGGGCCTACAATGTGTGGGCATAGTGTCCGGGCCTACAGCGCCATCCGGGCCTACAGTGTCTGGGCCTATGGTGTCCAGGCATACAGTGTCCGAGCCTATAGTGTCCAGGCCTACAGTGTCAACCCTATGTGTAGAGCACCTTTTTGACACCTAGAGAGATGCGCTAGGGGTGGAGGCAGATACAACAGGTTTGGAGGGATATGGACCAAGCGCAGGCAGGTGGGACAAGTGTAGCTGGGACATGTTGGCCGGTGTGGGCAAGTTGGGCCAAAGGGCCTGTTTCCACTCTATGACTATGGCTCTTAATAGTGGCGTTTAAGAGACTTTTAGACATGCACATGTATATGCAGGGAATGGAGAGGTAGGGATTATATGCAGGCAGATGAAATTAGGTTTTCTTGGCATCACGTTTGGCACGGACATTGTGGGCCGAAGGGCCTGTTCCTGTGCTGTACTTCTACGTTCAATGTTAATCTTTCCTAAATTCCAAATCCAACACGAACCTTCAGTTGCATTTAAAACCGCGTACTCGGTATGAATATTGACTTCTCTCACTTCAAGTAACCCTTGCTTTCCCTCTCTTTCCATCCCTCCCCCATCCTAGTTCTCCGACTAGTTTCACTGTCCTCCTGATTAAATGTTACTGATTGTACGCCTCGTTGGCTCAGCCAACGATAAACCATTCTACATTTTCCTTGAACCACCTCCCCTTTGATCTCTTGTTTTCACACCTGACCCTTCCATATCTCTGTCTCCCTCTGCCCTGACTCACAGTCTGAAGAAGGGTCTCGACCCGAAACGTCACCCGTTCCTTCTCTCCAGAGATGCTGCCTGTCTTGATGAGTTACTCCAGCATTTTGTGTCTATCTTCGGTGTAAACCAGCATCTGCAGTTCCTTCCCACAGCACTTATTAATACCAATCTCATTTAATGCTGATTCATGTTTAGTTTAGTTTAGAAAAGGGACGGGTGACGTTTCGGGTGGGACTCTTTTTCAATCTGATGCTGCCTGACCCGCTGAGTTGCTCCAGCACTCAGTGTCTATGGTATAAATCAGCACCTGCATAGAGTCATAGATTGATACAGCGTGGAAACAGGCCCTTCGGCCCAACTTTCCCACACCGACCAACATGTCCATCTACACTAGTCCCACCTGCCTGCGTATCACTAGGTCATAAGTGATAGGAGCAGAATTAGGCCATTCGACCCATCAAATCTACTCCGCCACTCAATCATGGCTGATCTATCTCTTGCTCCTAACCCCATTCTCCTGCCTTCTCCCCATAATACGCACTAATCAAGAATCTATCTATCTCTACCTCACAAATATCTATTGACCTGGCCTCCACAGCCTTCTGTGGCAAAGAATTCTACAGATTCACCACCCTCTGATGTATCCCTATCTGTGTCTGAAGAAGGGTCTCGACCCGAAACACCACCCATTCCTTCTCTCCTGATATGCTGCCTGTCCCGCTGAGTTACTCCAGCATTTTGTGTCCATCTTCGGTGTGCGATGTTTTTACTCCTAAAAAACAGAATAACATTTGTTTTCTAAGTGTGTCCTGCCACCTAGAAAGACTGATGCACATAATAGATTATATCCTTCAGAACTCTGCATTCTGGTCAATATTGCTTCCCCTGGTTCTTCCTGCCAAAATATTTCACTTCATATTTCGCTGAATTAAATTTCATCATCTGCTTGTCTGCAAACTTCATCAACATCTTGCTGCAGTCTCGTGCTATCTTGCTTACAGTGTACCATATCTACAACGTGCAAGCAGTCTGCAGCTTATTTAGTTTAGAGATACAGCGCGGAAACAGGCCCTTCGGCCCGACGAGACCATGCCGACCAGCGATCCCCGCACACTAACACTATCCTACACACACTAGGGACAATTTTCATTTACACCAAGCCAATTAACCTGCAAACCTGCACGTCTTTGGAGTGTGGGAGGAAACCGAAGATCTCGGAGAAAACCCACGCGGGGAGAACGTACAAACTCCGTACAGACAGCGCCCGTAGTCAGGATCGAACCTGGGTCTCTGGCGCTGTGAGGCAGCAACTCTACCGCTGCGCCACAGTGCTACCAGCTATTAGTTTAGTTTAGTTTGGTTTAGAGATACAGCGCGGAAACAGGCCCTTCGGCCCACCCAGTCCACGCCGACCAACGATCCCCGCACACTAACGCTATCCTATGGAAGTTTAATGAGTCGTAGATCATAGAACACAACATAGAGTTGTACAGCGCAGGAACAGGCAATTCGGCCCACAATGCCCTTGCTGAACATGATGCCAAGACCATCTCTTATCTATTTATACTCATCTGCCTACCCCTATCCAACCCCTCCAGATCCATGTTGGAGAGAATGTATTTGCCCCCAAATAAAATCCAACAAACGTAGTTCATAAATCCATAAATTATAACAGTAGAATCAGGCCACTCGGCCCATCAAGTCCACTCCGCCATTCAATCATGGCTGATCTATCTCTCCCTCTCAACCCCACTCTCCTGCCTTCTCCCCATAGCCCCTGACACCCGCACTAATCAAGAATCTATCTATCTCTGCCGTAGAAATATCCACTGACTTGGCCTCCACAGGCAAAGATGATGCAGCTTTATCGGATTTTGGGTAGGCTGCCAACATTCTATTCTAATGAGCTGAGATAAGCAAAGTAAGCTGGATGTGTAGAAAGGAACTGCAGATGCTGGTTTATGCCGAGGACAGACACAAAATGCTGGAGTAACTCAGCGGGACAGGCAGCATCTCTGGAGAGAAGGAACGGGTGACGCTTCGGCCGAGACCCTTCTTCAGGTCACGACCCGAAACGTCACCCATTCCTTCTCTCCAGAGATGCTGCCTGTCCCGCTGAGTTACTCCAGCATTTTGTGTTTGCCAGAGGAGGTAGTTGAGGCTGGGACTATCCCAACGTTTAAGAAACAGTTAGACAGGTACATGGATAGGACAGGTTTGGAGGGATATGGACCACCAGCAGGCAGGTGGGACTAGTGTAGCTGGGACATGTTGGCCGGTGTGGGCAAGTTGGGCCGAAGGGCCTGTTTCCACACTGATTCACTCTATGACTCGATGAATGGGTGACGTTTTGGCTCGAGACCCTTCTTCAGACTGAGGGGACGTGGCCTGAGCTAATATTGGAACCAAAAAAGCCCCAGAATTTTACACTCCAGATACTGTTTTCCAAGAAAAATCAGGCAGCCAATATGATATTTTCACCCTTCTTCAGACCCGACCCGAAACGTCACCCATTTCTTCTCTCCAGAGATGCTGCCTGTCCCACTGAGTTACTCCAGCATTTTGTGTCTCTCCTCATAGAAAGCTGGTTGCCAGATTCCATCATCTCTCAGTACTTGACTTTGCTGCCTTGCAGTGTCCCCATCTTGCGCGCGCGCACACACAAACACACGTGTTTGATCATTTTGTCCATTGGATGGTGCTTTCTGACCAAAGGCTGCCTTCAACCATTCAATTGACGGGGAAACAAGATCTAGTGAAGTTGCACTGTTTTCAGAGTGAGGCCCAGCGCAAATTGGAGGAACAGCACCTCATATTTCACTTGGGTAGCTTACACTCCAGCGGTATGAACATTGACTTCTCTAACTTCAAGTAACCCTCTCCGTCCCTCCCCCACACTAGTCATTCAAGAGAGAGCTAGATAGAGCTCTTAAGGATAGCGGAGTCAGGGGGTATGGGGAGAAGGCAGGAACGGGGTAATGATTGAGAATGATCAGCCATGGTCACATTGAATGGCGGTGCTGGCTCGAAGGGCCGAATGGCCTCCTCCTGCACCTATTGTCTATTGTCTATTGTACTAGTTTCACTGTCGTCCTGTCCAGTTTCATTGTCTGTGCAACTGGTTATCTCCTAGCCCACAGCTAACACTCGACTACATCCTTGATCATTGTTACTATTTTACAAATCTTTCATTTTCTTGTTGCATATCTCTCTATATTACCTCTAGAGCAGTCCTGAACTACTACCTTGCTGACCCTCGGACTGTCATTGATCGGACTTCACTGGCTTTACCTCGCGCTAAACGTTATTCCCTTATCATGTGCAATTCACTGACACTGTAAATGGCTCGATTGTAATCACGTATTGTCTTTCCGCTGACCGGTTAGCTCGCAACAAAAGCTTTTCACTGTACCTCGGTACACGTGACAATAAACTAAACTGAAAATAAAACGTGTGGGGGGAACAGCACCTCATATTTCGCTTGGGCAGCTTACACCCCAACGGTATGAACATTGACTTCTCCAACTTCAAGTAGCCCCTTGCTTTCCCTCTCTCTCCATCCCTCCCCCTCCTAGTTCTCCGACCAGTCTGACTGTCCCCTGATTAGATTTTACATTGTAATGCCTCGTTCTCACCTTCCCCTAGCGAACAGTGATCTAGTCTACATGTTCCTTGATCGACATCCCCTCTGATCTCTCGTTTTCACACCTTTTGTTCCCCTCTCCCCTGACTCTCAGTCTGAAGAAGGGTCTCGACCCGAAAGGTCACCCGTTCCTTCCCTCCAGAGACGCTGCCTGTCCCGCTGAGTTACTCCAGCTTTTTGAGTCTTGCATTGTTGACTGCTGCTTGATAATTCAGCCCTTCCTTGCTGGGAAATAGTCATAGAGTGATACAGTGTGGAAACAGGCCCTTCAGCCCAACTTGCCCACCCCAGCCAACATGTCCCAGCTACACTAGTCCCACCTGCCTGCGCTTGGCCCATATCCCTCTAAAACCTGTCCTAACTGTTTCTTAAACGTTGGGATAGTCCCAGCCTCAACTACCTCCTCCGGCAGCTTGTTCCATACACCCACCACCCTCTGTGTGGAAAAGTTACCCCTGATGATTGAAGTCGAGGTGTCTGTTCCCTCGTGGCTGTCGGCTGTTAAACAAATTACCAAAATGAATATTAAAGCTGTATCGTGCGCTACAAGATGTCAGATCTTATCATCAGTCAGCACTTTGTATCCCAGCCTTGCAATCTCCTCATCTCTCTGAGACATGATGAATGACAACCACAATCCAGATGAATAATTTGTTTCTCGGTGCAGGCAGTGAGTTGCATTTCTGATGGATTAGTTTTTGTTGTAGATTAGTTTAGAGACACAGCGGGGAAACAGGCCCTTCGGCCCACCGAGTCCGTGCCGACCAGCGATCCCCGCACACTAACACTATCCTACACAATAGACAATAGGTGCAGGAGTAGGCCATTCGGCCCTTCGATCCAGCACCGCCATTCAATGTGATCATGGCTGATCATTCTCAATCATTACCCCGTTCCTGCCCTCTCCCCATACCCCCTGACTCCGCTATCCTTAACAGCTCTATCTAGCTCTCTCTTGAATGCTTTCAGAGAATTGGCCTCCACTGCCTTCTGAGGCAGAGAATTCCACATTGGCCTCCACTGCCTTCTGAGGCAAAACAGTTGTTGGAGTAACTCAGCAGGACGGGCAGCATCTCTGGAGAGAAGGAATGGGTCACGTCTCGGGTCGAGACCCTTCTTCAGACTTGCAAGGGGATAGAGCTGATAGATTTGAGCAGGATTTGGATGAAATGAATAAATGAATGAATGTTTATTGGCCAAGTATGTGCATGTACAAGGAATGTGCCTTGGTGCTCCGCTCACAAATGACAACACAAACATACAGTTAACAATTAAGAATAAAGCATAAACACATCAAAACATCAAAAGTAGCACATTCATTGCCGGTGTCAAACGTGCTCTGTGTCAGAGGAAGACGTTTTGCGGCAGTGAGTTTTATTATTCAGTATTAATGCCCAATAATCGATGCTGCTCACAAGATGATGTTATTCATTAAAGATCACTGTCACATCAGTGAATTCTTCAAGGAGCGACCGGTGAGACGAGACAAAAGTAATGTAATCGATTTAATTTATTTGGATTCACCGAGGGCCTCGAGCAAGGTGACGCATGATAAGTTAAAGCCTGAGCTCATATTGTCATCAAATGCAGCAGAATAATTTTCCACAGAGTGCCTCAGAATTAAAGGACGTTCTTCTAGGAAGGAGATGAGGCGGAATTTCTTTAGTCAGAGGGTGGTGAATCTGTGGAATTCTTTGCCACAGATGGCTGTGGAGGCCAAGTCAGTGGATAATTTTAGGGCAGAGATAGATAGATTCTTGATCAGTGCGGGTGTCAGGGGTTATGGGGAGAAGGCAGAAGAATGGGGTTAGGAGGGAGAGAATTGAATGGCGGAGTAGACTTGATGGGCCGAATGGTGTAATTCTGCTCCTATCTCTTATGATCTTATGATGCACACAAAGGGATGCCTGGAATGCACTGCCAGGGATAGTGGTGGGTGTAGTCTAGATTAGTTTAGTTTAGTTCAGTTTTGTGCGCTGCCTCACAGCGCCAGAGACCCGGGTTCGATCCTGACTACGGGCGCTGTCTGTACGGAGTTTGTACGTTCTCCCCGTGACCTGCGTGGGTTTTCGCCAGGATCTCCGGTTTCCTCCCACACTCCAAAGACGCACAGGTTTGTAGGCTAATTGGCATCGGTAAAAATGTTAAATTGGCCCTAGTATGTGTAGGATAGTGTTAGATCACTGGTCAAAGCGGGCTCGGTAGGCTGAAGGAATTGTTTCCGCGCTGTATCTCTAAATCGCTAAAGTCAATTGCCACATGTACAGAGATACAGTGAAATGCCTTTGTTGCATGCTATCCAGTCAAAGAAAAGAACATCTATACACCAAAACTCTCGTTTGTTTGTTTGTTTGTTCCTGAACTACAGCCAAAACGGTACACGATAGCGCGACCATTTTAGGCCCACCTTACTCACCGTCGTCCCTTTGGTGCTAATGGAAGAAGGTTCATTGAAATCGGTGTTATATTTTTCAAGTTATTCACATTTTAAAGTTTAAACCTATCTCCTAGGGAGGGAGGGGGGGGAGGGAGGATAAGGGGGGTTGAGGGGGATGGATTGGGGGGGGGGAGGGGAAAGGGGGGAGGGGAAGGGGAGGGGAGTGGGGGGAGGGGGAGGAGAGGGTGCTGCACCAATGCAGGAGAGGTTTGGGCCCAAAGGGTCCACTTGGTCTAGTACTTGATTAAAATCAAGCCATCCAGTGTAGAGATAATGGATAAAGATTTAGTGCCAGATAAAGTCTGATAAAGTCCGATTACAGATAGTTCAAAGATCTAGAATAAGGTAGATAGGAGGTCAGGAGCACATTCTAGCTGGTGAGAGGATAGTCCAGTTGCCTGAAAGCAGCTGAGAAGAAATTGTCTCTGAATGTGGAACCCTATGTACGATGGTGGTGTTTGAGAGGCTTTTAGATAGGAAAATGAATATGCAGGGAATGGAGGGATATGTCTCACGTGCAGACAGAGGAGATTTGTTCATCTTGGCATCATGTTTGGCACGGACATTGTGGGCCGAAGGGCCTGTTTCTGGGCTGTGCTGTTCCATGTTCAATGTTCTAATGGATTGCTAACAAACTGACCACAATATTGGTGGCACGGTGGCGCAACGGTAGAGTTGCTGCCTCAAAGCGCCAGAGACCCGGGTTCCATCCTGACCACGGGTGCTGTCTGTGTGGAGTTTGTACGTTCCCTCCGTGACCTGCGTGGGTTTTCTCCGGGATCTCCAGTTTCCTCTCGCACTCCAAAGACGTGCAGGTTTGTCGGCTAATTGACTTGGTAAAAATGTTTAAATGTCTCCAGTGTGTGCAGGATAATGTTAGTGTGTGGGGATCGCTGGTCGGCGCGGACTCGGTGGGCCGAAGGGCCTGTTTCTGCACTGTATCTCTAAACTAAACTACACTAACCTAAAGACCAAAAGGATAACGGATAACTATTCAAAGTGGTAACTCAATCTAGAGATACCTGTTGGATCTAGGTATATTATTGAGACGGGCTTTGGAATCAAAGACACAGTTTCTAAATTAGTGGATGAGTGAACATTGGTGAGGCAATGGGAAGATTGGAGGTTGCTATGAGATGACATGGATAATAATGAGGAACAGTTGTGAGTGAATTAATTAAACCCAATGTTAGTAAACGCACAAATAATCTCCAGACAGTATTCTCATGACCAAAACTATATCTGGGGGCACCACACATTGAATGAATGAATGAATGAATAGGTTTATTAGCCAAGTATGTGCATAGACAAGGAATGTGCCTTGGTGCTCCGCTCACAAATAACAACACAAACATACAGTTAACAATTAAGAATAAAGGATAACCACATCAAAACAATGAGGATACAACATTACGGTCTAAACACGTGGGTGAAAATAAAACAGAGCAAAAAAGAGACTACAGACTTTGGTTATTTAGAACTATCACTCGTGGAAAAAAGCTGTTTCCCAATGGAATAACTTAATAAGGTAAGGGGGAGGTGTAGCAAGACCTGGGTGTCCTTGTACACCAGTCACTGAAAGTTGGCGTGCAGGTACAGCAGGCAGTGAAGAAAGCTAATGGCATGTTGGCCTTCATAACAAGAGGATTTCAGTATAGGAGTAAAGAGGTTCTTCTGCAGTTGTACAGAGCCCTGGTAAGACCACATCTGGAGTATTGTGTACAGTTTTGGTCTCCTAATTTGAGGAAGGACATCCTTGTAATTGAGGCAGTGCAGCGTAGGTTCACGAGATTGATCCCTGGGATGGCGGGACTGACATATGAGGAAAGCTTGAAAAGACTAGTCTTGTATTCACTGGAGTTTAGAAGGATGAGAGGGGATCTTATAGAGACGTCTAAAATTATAAAAGGACTGGACAAGCTAGATGCAGGAAAAATGTCGCCAATGTTGGGCGAGTCCAGAACCAAGGGCCCCAGACTTAGAATAAAGGGGAGGCCATTTAAAACTGAGGTGAGAAAAAACCTTTTCACCCAGAGAGTTGTGAATTTGTGGAATTCTCTGCCACAGAGGGCAGTGGAAGCCAAATCACTGGATGGATTTAAGACAGAGTTAGATAGAGCTCTGGGGGCCAGTGGAATCAAGGGATGTGGGGAGAAGGCAGGCACGGGTTATTGATTGGGGACGATCAGCCATGATCACAATGAATGGCGGTGACTCGAAGGGCCGAATGGCCTCCTCTTGCACCTATTTTCCATGTAACTTGCAATCTGGAAATCTTAGGCATTTGTGTCCTTCGTTATATTAAAATCTGTTGGTGCGCTGTTCCTTGCAAAATAGATGGCTTGACTCCACATGTCTGAGGTCCTGATTTATTATGCACTACCTTCCAGATTGCCTTCTGTAAATTAAATCTCACGCACTGTTTTTTTTGTCTGCCCTCTGTGGTCACTTCTCAAACGTGGCAGCCGTCTTTGTTAATAAACAAGAGCGAAATTCAGTGCGGAATATCCCAGCCAACACTTCACACCATGTGACAATGCAGTTTTATTAAGACTGGGAAAAATTTAATACAACTTGCACTAGAATTTACTTGAAAGATAAAGGATTGAAAATCAGATACGTTATGCCAAAGATGTATTGAAATTTGGTTCTACTGCACTTTGAATACAGTGGACAGATCGTAAACGTGTCACTAATCCGTTCTGCCCCTAATAATTCAGGTCAGCACTATTCCATTTCCTTTATGCACAGAATTCCACGAGTGATTTAACTACATTTCATGAAACTAAGGTGATTTTAACTTTAGTTTATCACAAAATGCTGGAGTAACTCAGCGGGCCAGGCAGCATCTCAGGAGAGAAGGAATGGGTGACGTTTCAGGTCGAGACCCTTCTTCAGACTGATGTCAGGGGAGGGGATGGGACAAAGAAAGGATGTAGTTGGAGACAGGAAGACAGTGGGAGAACTGGGAAGGGGGAGGGGAAAGAGAGGGACAGAGGAGCTATCTAAAGTTAGAGAAGTCAATGTTCATAAAGCTGGGGTGTAAACTGCCCAAGCGAAATATGAGGCGCTGTTCCTCCAATTTGTGGTGGGCCTCACTATGGCACTGGAGGAGGCCCATGACAGACTGGGAGTGGGAGGGGGAGTTGAAGTGCTGAACCACCGGGAGATCAGGTTGGTTAAGGCAGACTGAGCGAAGGTAAATTTAGCTTAGTTTAGTTTAGTTTAGAGATACAGCACGTTAACAGGCCCTTCGGCCCTCCGGGTCTGCATCGGCCAGCAATCCCCGCACACCAACACGTTCCTACACACACACACGCATACTCGGGACAATTTACAATTTTACTGAAGCAAATTAACCTACAGACCAGCAAGTCTACAAATTAACCTACAGACCACAATCAGCTCCTTAGTTTTTGTGACATTCAAGAGGAGGCTATTGTCCTGACACCAGAGTGCCAGATCAGCCACCTCCTCCCGGTAGGCCTTCTCATCGTTGTCGGAGATCCGGCCCACCACCACAGTGTCATCAGCAAACTTGATGATGGAGTTTGAGCTGAACCTGGCCACACAGTCATGTGTGTACAGGGAGTACAGTAGGGGGCTAAGGACGCAACCCTGGGGGGATCCTATGTTCAGGGTGAGGGAGCTAGATGTGTGTTCCCCCATCCTGACCACTTGGGGCCTGGCGGTGAGAAAGTCCAGGACCCAGGCACACAGAGGGGTGCTAAGCCCCAGTTCCAGCAGCTTCTCAACCAGTCTGCTGGGGACTATTGTGTTGAATGCTGAACTAAAGTCAATGAACAGCATCCTCACCTAGCCCCCCTGGTTGTCCAGATGAGAGAGAGCGGTGTGCAGAACCTGGGAGACCGCATCATCCGTGGACCTGTTCGGACGGTGTGCGAACTGTAGTGGGTCCATGTTGCGAGGAAGGAGGGCACAGATGTGCTTCTTGACTAGCCTCTCGAAGCATTTCATGACAACCGAGGTGAGGGCCACCGGTCGGTAGTCATTTAAACACGCTGGAGAGGCATTCTTTGGCACCGGTACAATGATGGATCTTTTGAAGCATGCAGGGACCACGGACTTGGCCAAGGAGAGGTTGAATATTGTGGTGAGCACTGGAGCAAGCTGAGTAGCACAAGACTTTAGCACTCGCCCAGATATACCATCTGGGCCTCCAGCTTTCCTCGTGTTCACATGCGTCAGAGCCCACCTCACCTCATGCTCGGACACCGAGAATGTGTGCACATCCCCAGCGGCGGATCCCCCTCCAGCCTCGCTAGCCAGCGCCCCCTCGGTGCTGTTTTTAGACGGCGAGCTGGTGGTGTTACCCGTCTCAACCGTGCATAAAAAGAGTTCAGGTCACCAGCTAAGGAGGAGCCGGCACTTCCGGTTGAGGGGGTGCTGGACCTGTAGCTAGTTATAGTCCGTAGCCCCTGCCAAAGGTGCCTGGTGTCCTGCTGCTCCATCTGTGACTCCATCCTGTCCCTGTACCTCCTTTTTGAATCCTTCACCACCCTTCACAGTCGGTAGGACTCTCCCTTGTAGTCGTCCATGTTGCCGGATGCCAGGCCAGAGTTGTAAGCAGCAGTGCGAGCATTCAAAGCCACGCGAATAGACCCGTCCACCCAGGGTTTGTGATTAGGAAAGATACCGACCCTTACCGTGGGAACGATGTTATCGGCTGTTGTTGCAATGAAGTCCGTAACAGCTCCCGCAAACTCACTGACGTCTCTGGAACTTGCTTGGAACATATTCCAGTCGACATCGCTCAGTGCATCCTGCAGCATGGCCTCTGAATGGTCAGCCCACTGCTTTACGTCCCTTGTCACTGTCTCTTCCCGTACTATCCGTTGTCTATACTCCGGCAGCAGGAAAATGGTAGCGTGGCAGCACTGAGAGAGTCTGGCAACCCAGAGAGTTGTGAATTTGTGGGATTCTCTGCCACAGAGAGCAGTGGAAGCCAAATCACTGTATGGATTTAAGAGAGAGTTGGATAGAGCTCTAGGGGGTAGTGGAATCAAGGGATATGGGGAGAAGGCAGGCACGGGTTACTGATTGTGGACGATCAGCCATCACAATCAATGGCGGTGCTGGCTCGAAGGGCCGAATGGCCTCCTCCTGCACCTATTTTCTATGTTTCTATATTTCTATGAAGTGGCCCTAGCACCGCCTTGCGGAACTCCACTGGTCACTGGCAGCCAACCTGAACAAGGGCCTTTTACTGCCACACTTTGCCTTCTGCCACCCAGCCAACCCGCTGGTACCTTCCCTTTAATACCATGGGCTTTCACCTTCCCTAGCAGCCTGACGTGCGGCACCTCATCGAAGACCTGAAAATCTAGGTACATAACATCTACAGCTTCCCCTCTGTCTGTCCTGCTATTGACTTCCTCAAAGAAGTCCAGCAGATTTGTCAGGCAAGATCTTGGACGGCATCTACAACACACGATGCCTCAGAAAAGCCACCAGCATCCACAAAGACTCCTCACACCCCTGCAACAGTCTGTTCGAACTCCTTCCATCGGGCAGACGAAACAAGGCCTTCTACGCCCGCACCTCCAGACTCAGGAACAGCTTCATCCCCAGGGCCATAGCTGCTATGAACCGGTCCTGCTGAGCCGGATGGTCACATCGCACAGTGAACCGGCACAGACCTACTTGCACTTTATTCTGTCTTAAAACTATTACAATTTGTTTCGTTGGGTAGTTGTTGTTTAAATTAATACTGACTAGCTAATTAAATTATTGCATCGTATGGGAGGCGCATTCTCAATCTCGTTGTCCCCTGTACAACGACAATAAAGATATATTGTATTATATTATTATTATTATTACATTATAATTATCATTATTATATTATATTAATATATTATATTAATATATTATTATATTATTATTATTAATATATTATATTATTATATAATTATATTATATTCCCTTCACAAAACCATGCTTCCTTCGGCCTATTTTATGGTGGACGCGAAACCTCGTCCTTTACCAATCTTACCAACCACCGAAGTCAGGCTAACCAGCCTACAGTTTCTGCTCTTCTGCTTTGCTCCCTTCTTGAACAGCGGGGTGACATTCTCAATTTTCCAATCTTCAGGAACCTCTAGTGATTCATGAAATATCACAACTAAAGCCTCCCCTATCTCTGAGGCCACCTCCTTCATCACCCAGGGCTGCAGTCCATCCGGTCCAGGTGACTTATCCACCCACAGTCCTTTCAGTTTTCCTGGCACCTACTCCTGAGGCAGAGAGATGCTGCCTGACCCGCTGAGTTACCCTAGCATTTTGTGTTCATCTTCTACACTCAATACTCAAGACTGATGAAGGCCAATGTGCTAAAAGCCTTTCTGACCACCCCACCTGCCTGTGGCACCACCTTCAAGAAGTTATTATTTATTTATTAAGCTAAAACCAAAATTTGGAACCCACATCTTGTGAATCTTTGACAAAAGAAGCCTGAATGCACCAGACTTGGTGGCGCCAGAGACCCGAGTTCGATCCCGACCACGGGTGCTGTCTGTACGGAGTTTGCACGTTCTCCCCGTGACCTGCGTGGGTTTTAGACAATAGACAATAGGTGCAGGAGTAGGCCATTCAGCCCTTCGAGCCAGCACCGCCATTCAATGCGATCATGGCTTTGTTCCCCATAATAAATTCCCCTGCTTCTGACTTCAAGGGACCCACATTTGCCTTGACTATTTTTTTCCTCTTCACGTACCTAAAAAAACTTTTGCTATCCTCCTTTATATTATTGGCTAGTTTACCCTCGTACCTCATCTTTTCTCCCCGTATTGCCTTTTTAGTTAACTTTTGTTGCTCTTTAAAAGAGTCCCAATCCTCTGTCTTCCCACTCTTCTTTGCTATGTTATACTTCCTCTCCTTAATTTTTATGCTGTCCTTGACTTCCCTTGTCAGCCACAGGTGTCTCTTACTCCCCTTAGAGTCTTTCCGCCTCTTTGGGATAAATTGATCCTGCAACCTCTGCATTATTCCCAGGAATACCTGCCATTGCTGTTCTACCGTCTTCCCTGCTAGGGCCTCCTTCCAGTCAATTTTGGCCAGCTCCTGCCTCATGCCTCTGTAATCCCCTTTGCTATACTGTAATACTGACACTTCCGATTTTCCCTTCTGCCTTTCCATTTGCAGCGTAAAACTTATCATGAGGAGATCTTCAGTTTCCTCTTCGGTTTCCTCCCACACTCCAAAGACGTGCAGCTTTGCAGGTTAATTGGCTGGGTGTGAATGTCCCTCGTGTGTGTAGGATAGTGTTAGTGTGCGGGGATCGCTGGTCAGCGTGGACTCTGTGGGCCGAAGGGCCTGTTTCCGTGCTGTATCTCTAAAACTGAACTAAACTGAACAGCCAGGTAAACCCTCCAATAATTGTCACATCTCCATCACTGGTGTCTCTGTGACTTTCTGTCGATGTTGGCAGCCTGCCATGCCTGAACTCATTGTGTCCTTAATACGTTGGTGAAATTGTTAAAACAAATGTTTTACATGTTCCTGTCGGTACCATAAAGATTACAGGCGTTTGGCAGGGATTCAAGCACTTCTTTATTGCTGCGCTCATAATCTCCCTCAGATTCACTTCTGAGGATTTAGCCACATCAAGAGCTCAGATGGATTACGCTGCTGACAGTCCATGTTCATTATTGATTGCCGCTGCTGTAATCCTTCAGCAAGTCATTAGATCGTCCAGTTGTCTCTCCCCCCAGCAGCTATCCAGGCAGCCTGTCGATGTTTAGTTTTGTTCTTTAGTTTAGAGGGGCAGCGCGGAAACTGGCCCTTCGGCCCACCGAGTCCGCCCCGACTAGCGATCCCCGCGCACTAACACTACCCTACACACACTAGGGACAATTTACACGTATACCAAGCCAATTAACTTGCACACCTGCACGTCTTTGGAGTGTGGGAGGAAACCGAAGATATCGGAGATCGTACAAAATCCATAGACAATAGACAATAGGTGCAGGAGGAGGCCATTCAGCCCTTTGAGCCAGCATTACCATTCAATGTGATCATGGCTGATCATTCTCAATCAGTACCCCGTTCCTGCCTTCTCCCCATACCCCCTGACTCCGTTATCCTTAAGAGCTCTATCTACCTCTCTCTTGAAAGCAACCAAAGAATTGGCCTCCACTGCCTTCTGAGGCAGTGAATTCCACAGATTCACAACTCTCTAACTGAAAATGTTTTTCCTCATCTCCGTTCTAAATGGCCGACCCTTTATTCTTAAACTGTGGCCCCTGGGTCTGGACTCCCCCTACATTGGGAACATGTTTCCTGCCTCTAACGTGTCCAATCCTTTAATAATCTTATATGTTTCAATAAGATCCCCTCTCATCCTTCTAAATTCCAGCGTATACAAGCCTAGTCGCTCCAGTCCGTACAGACAGCACCCGTGATCGAACCTGGGTCTCCGGTGCTGCAAGCGCTTCACGCTGCAACTCTACCGCCACGCCACCGTGCCGATGTGAAAAAGTTTGAATACGGGGAAAAGCAGCGGGTCTGGTAGATTCAGTCCGTCCGGACCTTCCTGATCCCCCGGTTGCCAAACACTTTAACTCCCCCTCCCACTCCCACACTGACCTCTCTGCCCTGGGCCTCCTCCACTGTCAGAGTGAGGCCCAGCTCAAATTGGAGGAACAGCACCTCATATTTCGCTTGGGCAGCTTACACCCCACCCAGTAGTATGAATATTGATTTCTCTAACTTCAAGTAACCCCGGCATTCCCTCTCTCTCCATCCCTCCCCCACCCAAGTTACACCAGCTTCTCGTTCTCACCCAGCAAACAGCTGACAATGGCCTGTCTCCTTTATCATCGTTACATTTTTTGCATATCTTTCGTTCATTTGTTCGACATCTCTCTACATCACCGTCTATATCTCTCGTTTCCCTTTCCCCTGACTCTCAGTCTGAAGAAGGGTCTCGACCCATTCCTTCGCTTCAGAGATGCTGCCTGTCCTACTGAGTTACTCCAGCATTTTTGTGTCTATCTTCTGTCTGCTAGACTGTTCTGTGAGGTAAAATGGTCAGATCATGGGCATAGGGTGGGACTAGGGTTGCCAACTGTCCCGTATTAGCCGGGACATCCCGTATTTTGGGCTGAATTAGTTTGTCGTGTACGGGACCGCCTTTGTCCCGTATTAGTAGGGTTGCCAACTTCCTCACTCCCAAATACGGGACAAAGGGTGACATCACCACCCCGTGCCCCACGTGACCTCACCCAGCCAGCGGCCATGTGCTCCCGCTCCACCAATGGCGGCCGCCATTGGTGAAGCGGGAGCACTTGGCCGCTGGCTGGGTGAGGTCACGTGGGGCGCAGGGCGGTGACGCCACCTTGTCCCGTATTTGATAATGAGAAAGTTGGCAATCCTATATGGTTGCTACGCAACCCACCTCCCGGCCCGGGCGGCCGCCATTGGTGGAGCGGGAGCACGTGGCCGCTGGCTGGGTGAGGTCACGTGGGGCGCGGGGTGGTGATGTCACCTTGTCCCGTATTTGGGAGTGAGGAAGTTGGCAACCCTAGGTGCGACTCTTATTGTTGGCTCCAGAGCAACTAAAGTACAAAACCCTCATGTCTTTGCAACTGATCCGGTTAAAAGTTTGCAGTTATTGAAGTGGTGAAATTTGAATAAACTAAATTATGGCTTGCGTTGATTAGCTGGAGCTTTTACAGATTGGCCTCCGTTGTGATTATTGTGCGTGTGGGACACTGTAACTCTTCCAATGCAGTCACCTCTGACCTCTCCTTCAATGCTGACAATATACTGAGAAGTTTGGTTTTCAATGTATTTCTTTGGGAGGCAAATCCTACTTTCTAGAGGATCACAAGTTTTTTGTTTCGTTAGTTCAGAGATACAACGCGGAAACCCTTCGGCCCACCGAGTCCGCGCCGACCAGCGATCCCCGCACACTAACTATCCTACGCACACTAGGGACAATTTGACATTTTATACCAAGCCAATTAAGCTACAAACCCGCACGTCTTTGGAGCGTGGGAGGAAACCAACGATCTATCCACTCCTAAGTCCCTTTGCACCTCTGATTTCTGGATTCACTCCCCTTTAGAAAATAGTCTACGCCTTTATTCTTACTAAGAAAATGTAAGACTCCACACTTTGCTACACTATATTCCATCTGCTTTCTCTGCACTACCTGCCCCTCCACCTATTCTCGTATTATCTGCAAACTTGGCCACAAAGCCTTCAAACCCCTCATCCAAAACCTTGGTATACAATGTGAACAGCAGCCCCTGCACCGAGCCCTGCGGAACTCCGCTAGTCACTGGCAGCCAACTAGATGAAGCTCCCTTTATTGCCACTCTTTGCCTTCTGCCATTCAGCCAACCTGCTACCCATGCTAGTATCTGCCCTCTGATACCATGGGCTCTCATAGAAACATAGAAAATAGGTGCAGGAGGAGGACATTCGGCCCTTTGAGTCTAGCACCGCCATTCATTATGATCATGGCTGATCATCCACAATCAATAACCCGTGCCTGCCTTCACCCCATATCCCTGGATTCCACTAGCCCCCAGAGCTCTATCCAACTCTCTCTTAAATTCATCCAGTGATTTGGCCTCCACTGCCCTCTGTGGCAGAGAATTCTACACATTCACAACTCTCTGGGTGAAAAAGTTCCTTCTCACCTCAGTTTTAAATGGCCTCCCCTTTATTCCCCCTGGTTCTGGACTCCCCCACATTGGGAACATTTTTCCTGCATCTAGCTTATCCAGTCCTTTTATAATTTTATATGTCTCTATAAGATCCCCTCTCATCCTTCTAAACTCCAGTGAATACAAGCCTAGTCTTTTCCGTCTTTCCTCATATGACAGTCCCGCCATCCCAGGGATCAATCTCGTGAATCTACGCTGCACTGCCTCAATTACAAGGATGTCCTTCCTCAAATTAGGAATCTCATCTTCCTTAGCAGGCTCACATGTGGCACCTTATCAAAAGCTTTCTGAAAATCTAGGTAAACAATATCCACTGACTCTCCTTTGTCTGTCCTGCTATTTACTTCTTCGAAGAATTCCAACAGGGTCTTTGTGAGGCAACGACTCTACCGCTGTGCCACCGTGCGGCCCTAAATTGGTTTTTCCTAACAACCCCTTCAATGGTATCGGGAGTGAGCTAGATTTAGGGAGAGGTTGAGCAGGCTGGGTCTCTGTTCCTTGGAGCGCAGGAGGATGAGGGGTGACCTTATAGAGGTGTACAAAATCATAATCAGAAATAGATCGGTTTGATGCACAAAGTCTCTTGCCCAGAGTAGGGGAATTGAGGAGCCAGATGACATAGGTTCAAGGTGAAGGGTAAAAGATTTAATAGGAATCGGTAACTTTTTCATGCGAAGGGTGGTGGGTGTATGGAACGAGCTGCCAGAGGAGGTAGTTGAGGCTGGGACTATCCCAACATTTAAGAAACAGTTGGACAGGTACATGGATAGGTTTGGAGGGATATGGACCAAACACGGGCAGGTGGGACTAGTGTAGCTGGGACATGTTGGCCGGTGTGGGCAAGTTGGGCTGAAGGGCCTGTTTCCACACTGTATCACTCTATGAGTCTATGTCTCCATATTCTCTGGGGAGTATGGCATAATATACAATTGATCATTGTCCTTGTTCAACGTTCTCCATGTGACCACATATTGAATAAAGGCCAACCTTTATTCAATAGTGGGTTAACCAGCCAGAGAAAAAGAAATAATCGCTCATCATTGGTATTTGTGGTGGAATTATCTGATTTTCGGCAGTAATTGCAGAACTAAATTGCACTTTAAAGCTTAGCTCCAGTTAAATCCGCTTTCATATAAAGAGCATTGGCATAAGTAGGGTCTTAACTCCAGCCAGGACTAACATCTGGACCTGTAATCCCACTATCAGGCAGATGTGCCCAGCGATAGATGCTGGAGCAACTCAGGGGGTCAGCAGCATCTCTGGGGAGAAGGAACGGGTGACGTTTCGGGTCGAGGCCCTTCTTCAGTTCTGTTCAGTTTCAGTTTCAGTTCAGTTTAGTTTATTATCACGTGTGTCGAGGTACAGGGAAAAGATTTTGTTGCGTGCTAAGCAGTCAGCAGAAAGACAATACATGATTACAATCGAGCCATTTCAGTGCGTAGATACATGATAAGGGAATAACGTTTAGTGTAAGGTAAAGCCAGCAAAGTCCGATCAAGGATAGTCCGAGGGTCACCAAAGAGGTAGATAGTAGTTCAGCACTGCTCTCTGGTTGTGGTAGGATGGTTCAGTTGCCTGATAACAGCTGGGAAGAAACTGTCCTGTAATTTCACACCCTGTTGCTTTTCTCTGGAGATGCTGCCTGTCCCGCTGGGTTACTCCAGCCTTCATTGTCTATCTTCGGGGTGTAAGCCAACATCTGCAGTTCCTTCCTGCACAGATGTGGGGAAGCACTTTCTGACAGTCCATCACCTGCCAAGGATCTCCTACACCGTGCCAAACTTTGCCGAGATTTCCCCCACATCAGTTCCCAGCTGCGTAGAGATGGTGGGAGCTTAGTAATCACTATTGAGTTCAGTTTAGTTTAGCTTAGTTAATTTCAGTTCAGTTCAGTTCAGTTTAGGTCATTTTAGTTTAGTTTAGTTTCTGGATTGATTGCGAGTTTATTGTCACATGGTACAGTGAAATTCTTTGTTTTGAGTACAATACACAGGTTTGCAAAGAGTGGCCACATACTGTATAGTGTGGCAAAGGTTACAAAAGTATTTAAAATAGCCCCCCCCCCAAAAACTAACTCGTTTAGTTTAATTTAGTTTAGAGATACTGCATGGAAACAGGCCCTTCAGCCCACACTGACCATCGATCCTATTCTGCTCCAATCACTTATGAACATGAAGATCTAACCGCACTGTATAAATAGCTGAGGTTGTTCATGTGGATGGTGGTTATGGATGAGTTGGCTTTGGTTTCAATCCCATTCACATCTGACAAGGCAACCACTGCTGCATGGTGGCGCAACGAAGAATAGTATGAAGGGGGCGATCATAAGGTCATAAGTGATAGGAGCCGAATTAGGCCATTCGGCCCATCAGGTCTACTCCGCCATTCACTTATGGCTGATCTATCTCTCCATCCTAACCCCATCCTCCTGCCTTCACCCCGTAACCCCTGACACCCGTACTAATCAAGAATCTATCTATCTCTGACTTAAAAATATCCACTGACTTGGCCTCCACAGCCTTCTGTGGCAAAGAATTCCACCCTCTGACTAAAGAAATTCCTCCTCATCTCCTTCCTAAAGGAACACCCTTTAATTCTGAGGCTGTAGCCTCTGGTCCTGGACTCTTCCACTACTAGAAATATCCTCTCCACATCCCCTCTATCCAAGCCTTTCACTATCCTTCCTGTAATGGAACATCCAGAGCCATTGAATCTTAGGCAATACTACAAACTCCAGACGAAATATGTACGAATGAACTGCAGATGCGGGTTTAAATCGAAGATAGTCACAAAATGCTGGAGTAACTCAGCGGGACAGGCAGCATCTCTGGAGAGAAGGAATGGCTGATGTTTTGGGTCGAGACCCTTCTTCAGACTTCTTGTTACTGATCAGGTTATGTCAGCAGTTGTACAGGGCCCTAGTGAGACCACACCTGGAGTACTGTGTGCAGTTTTGGTCTCCAAATTTGAGGAAGAACATTCTTGCAATTGAGGGCGTGCAGCATAGGTTCACTAGGTTAATTCCTGGAATGGCGGGACTGTCATATGTTGAAAGACTGGAGCGACTAGGCTTGTATACACTGGAATTTAGAAGGATGAGAGGGGATCTTATTGAAACATATAAGATTACAAAGGGGTTGGACACGTTAGAGGCAGGAAACATGTTCCCAATGTTGGGGGAGTCCAGAACCAGGGGCCACAGTTTAAGAATAAGGGGGAGGCCATTTAAGACTGAGACGAGGACAAACCTTTTCACCCAGAGAGTTGTGAATCTGTGGAATTCTGTGCCACAGAAGGCAGTGGAGGCCAATTCACTGGATGTTTTCAAGAGAGAGTTGGATATGGCTCTTAGGGCTGAGGGAATCTGGGGATATGGGGAGAAAGCAGGAACGGGGTACTGATTGTGGATGATCAGCCATGGTCATATTGAATGGCAGTTCTGGCTCGAAGGGCCGAATGGCCTCCTCCTGCGTGGATTTCCGATGTTTCCATGAATCATGGAAACCATCTTGCGAACGTTTTCACCGCGTGTATTAGCCGCGCCTTTCATAAATGCTTCGGGTCGACCGCGCCATCGGTTGTAATTGAACTGCGAGCAACGGTCTCTCCTCCCCAGGGCTATTAAGAGTCATGTGCCACCATCTCTCGATAGCGGGCGATGGACGGATATTCCCCCAAGCTCAGCCTTTCTACCCAACGACCTCGTCAGCATTTTCTCTCGCAGTGCACCCGTGATTAATGGACCTGTCAGCCGCGCTGCTGTACAATGCCAGCGATCGGTGAATAACTCTCAAGGCGAGTGATGGAGTGGAGACCTTTTTAATCACAAAGGGACGAGCAGTAAATAACCTTTGAACCAATCTGGGCCTGCCACTGACAACCTATCACCCAGTCCCCAGTAACGAGAAATAAATGAACTGCATGTCACGGCTTTGAATGTTGAGCAGTGTATTAGTGTGGACAGAAACTGGGAAATACAGTCATAGAGTGATACAGAGTGGAAACAGGCCCTTCGGCCCAACTTGCCAGCATGTCCCAGCTACACTAGTCCCACCTGCCTGCGTTTGGTCCATATCCCTCCAAACCCATCCTATCCATATACCTGTCAACTGTTTCTTAAACGTTGGGATAGTCCCAGCCTCAACTACCTCCTCTGGCAGCTTGTTCCATACACCCACCACCCTCTGTGTGAGAAAGTTACCCCTCAGGTTCCTATTAAATATTTTCCCCTTCACCTTAAACCTCTGTCCTCTGGTCCTCGATTCCCCTACTCTGGGCAAGAGACTCTATGCATCTAGACGATCTATTCCTCTCATGGTTTAATACAATATATTAAATATATATGAAATGATATATTGTAGCCAGAGGGTGGTGAATCTGTGGAATTCTTTGCCACAGAAGGCTGTGGAGGCCAAGTCAGTGGATATGTTTGAGTCAGAGATAGATAGATTCTTGATTAGTACGGGTGTCAGGGGTTATGGGGAGAAGGCAGGAGAATGGGGTTAGGAGGGAGAGATAGATCAGCCATGATTGAATGGCGGAGTAGACCTGATGGGCCGAATGGCGTAATTCTGCTCCTATCACTTATGACCCGGGTTCGATCCTGACTACGGGTGCACTCTGTGTGGAGTTTGTACGTTCTCCCTGTGACTGCGTGGGTTTTCTCCGGGTGCTCCAGTTTCCTCCCACACTCCAAAGGTTTATAGGTTAATTGGCCTATGTAAATTGCCCCTAGTGTGTCGAATTCAAAATTGGGATAACATAGACCTAGTGTAGGGGTGATTATTGGCCAGCGTGGACTCAGTGGCCGAAGGACCTGTTTTCATGCTGTCTGGTTAAGGGAATAAGGTGAATAATGTTTAGTGCAAGATAATGGCCTGTAATGTCCGATTATAGATAGTCAAGGGTATTTATTCACAAAATGCTGGAGTAACTCAGCAGGTCAGGCAGCATCTCGGGAGAGAAGGAATGGGTGACGTTTTGGGTCGAGACCCTTCTTCAGACTGATGTCAGGGGGGCGGGACAAAGGAAGGATATATGTGGAGACAGGAAGATAGAGGGAGAAGGGGGAGGGGAAGAGAGGGACCGAGGAAATATCTAAAGTTGGAGAAGTCAATGTTCATAACGCTGGGCTGCAAGCTGCCCAAGCGAAATATGAGGTGCTGTTCCTCCAATTTGCAGTGGGTCTCACTATGGCACTGGAAGAGGCCCGTGATAGAAAGGTCAGACTGGGAGTGGGAGGGGGAGTTGAAGTGCTCAACCACCGGGAGATCAGTTTCGGAGATCACCTTCGCTCAGTCCGCCTTAACCATCCTGATCTCCCGGTTGCAACTCTACCGCTGCGCCACCGTCCCGTCCTATGACTTTACTGTATCACTCTATAACTTTATAGACCATTTTCATTATTATAATATTTCAATTAATTTAAATCAACTAGAAAATTCAGATTGTCAATTCTTTTAACATCCCCTTCAGGGTCAATTGATTATTCATTGAGAGTACAAGGTGACCCTCCTTAACATGAATAAATTGCATTTATATCTAATGTTGTAAATGATCTCAGGCCATTTTATACAAGTGCTATTGAATACAGTTGATACTGTATACAAGGAACAGCCGAAGCAGGTTTATACCGAAGATAGACACAAAATGCTGGAGTAACTCAGCGGGTCAGGCAGCATCTCTGGAGAGAAGGAGTGGGTGACGATTCGGGTCGGGACCCTTCTTTAGACATGTGTCTGTCACATGTAACGGTAGTTCAGCTACACTCACTGGCTACCTTTTCTAAGATACCTTGTGCTATGGTAATGCTCTTGTTATAAAGACAATTTAGACTTTAGGCTTAGTTTAGAGATGCAGCTTGGAAACAGGCCCCTCGACCCACCGAGTCCGCACAGACCAGCGATCGCCCTGAACACTAGCACTATCCTACACACACGAGGAACCAATTTACAATTTACCGAACCCAATCAACCTACAAACGCACACGTCTTTGGGATATGGAAGGAAACTGGAGCACCTGGAGAAAACCAACATGGTCACAGGGAGAACATACAAACTCAGGCAGGTGGGACTAGTTTAGATGGGACATGTTGGTCGGCATGAGCACGTTGGGCTGAAGGGCCTGTTTCCACGCTGTCTGACTTTATGACAATGAAACGTTGGTGAAGTTGTCCATTTAAGAGCAGTCCATTTTCATTAGTCTTAAAGAAAAAATGATATGCCTTTATAAAAACAGGTAGACAGACACAAAAAGCTGGAGTAACTCAGCGGGTCAGGCAGCATCTCTGGAGAAAAGGAGTAGGTGACGTTTTGGGTCGAGACCCTTCTTCAGACTAAGAGTCAGGGGAAAGGGAAACGAGAGGTATAGACGGTGATGTAGAGAGATATAGAACAAATGAATGAAAGACTTCTTGATTAGTACGGGTGTCAGGGGTTATGGGGACAAGGCAGGAGAATGGGGTTAGGAGGGAGAGATAGATCAGCCACGATTGAATGGCGGAGTAGATGGGCCGAATGGTCTAATTCTGCTCCTATCACTTATGAACTAAAATGCAAAAAAGTAACAATGATAATGGAACCAGTCCATTGTTAGCTGTGGGCTAGGTGGAAACGAGGTATAAAATATACCCCTTGGCCAGGTACATGGATAGAAATGCTTAGAGAGGTATGGGCAAATAGGATTATCTTAGTTGGGCATCTTGGCCAGCATGGGCAAGTTGGGCCGAAGAGTCTGTTTCCATGCTGTAGACTCATATACATAAAACAAATGGATAGGCAGCCAACATTTCCCAGCAGTTTGTCACAAATATCACACTTCAAAGTTTTAGTTGCAGATTTTATGTTGTAGAACTTTCCAATTTTAGCCAAACCATGAGGCCAAAAATTGAACTAGGCCATATCTGCTTTCACGCTGTAGGCCCGGACACTGTAGGCCCGGACACTGTAGGCCCGGACGCTGTAGGCCCGGACACTGTAGGCCCGGACACTGTAGGCCCGGACACTGTGCATCCGGACACTGTAGGCCCGGACACTGTAGGCCCGGACACTGTAGGCCCGGACACTGTAGCCCCGGACACTGTTGGCCTGGACACTGTAGGCCTGGACACTGTAGGTCCAGACACTGTAGGCCCGGACAGTGTAGGCCCGGACACAGTAGGCCTGGACACTGTAGGCCCGTACAGTGTAGGCCCAGACACTGTAGGCCTGGACTCTGTAGGCCCGGACAGTGTAGTCCCGGACAGTGTAGGCCCCGAGGCCCAGGCGCCGCCTAACGGAGATTGCATAACAACCCACCTCCTGGCCCAGGTGCCATTGGTGGAGCGGGAGCACGTGGGCCGCTGGCTGGGTGAGGTCACGTGGGGCGCGGGGGCGGTGACGTCACCCTTTGTCCCTTATTTGGGAGTGAGGAAGTTGGCAACTCTACTCACGGAGGTGTTTCAGTCTGGGACAAGGCAGAGGCAGGCAATCGGCAGTAGGGATGGAGATGAAGACCTGGAGCATAGAGGCTCCCTAGGTGACTCACAAACCATTGAACATTGTGTCCGCATGGGAACGCTCCAGATTCACACAGATATTTTTAAACAGTCAAGCAAAAGTAAAAGTATTTTCTCTCTGCTCACGATGCACAAGTGCAGATGTTACCTGCTGTAGATTCCTCGGTACTAAATATCCATTACAAAGATTGGGTGTGGTAGATGCATGCACGCTGGTGTGGGTGTGTATGTGAGTTTGTCTACACCTGTGTGTATTTGTTTGTGTTTGTGCCTGTGTGTTTATGTTTGTGTGTTTGTGCGTGTCCGTGTTGTGTGTGTTGTACGTGTGTGTTTGTGCATATTTGTGTGAAGGTGTTTGTGTGTACATGTGTTTGTGTGCACATGTTTGTGCGTGTGTTTGTGCTTGTGTGTTTTTCTTTGTGTGTCTGTGTGTTGTGTTTGTGCGTCTGTGTGTGCATATTTGTGTGAAGGTGTTTGTGTGTACATGTGTTTGTGTGCGTGTGTTTGTGCATGTGTGTTTTTCTTTGTGTGTCTGTGTTTTTGTTGTGTGTTGTACGCCTGTGCGTGTGTGTGTGTGTATATTTGTGGGAAGGTGTTTGTGTGTGCATGTGCGTGGCTGTGTGTGTTGTACGTTTGTGTGTGTGTGTGCATTGTACGTTTGTGTGTGTGTGTGCATGTGTGTGTTGTACGTTTGTGTGTGTGTGTGCATGTGTGTGTCTGTGTGTTTTGTACTTTTGTGTGTGTGTGTGTGTGCATGTGTGTGTTGTTCGTTTGTGTGTGTTGTACGTTTGTGTGTGTGTGTGCATGTGTGTGTTGTTTGTTTGTGTGTGTTGTACGTTTGTGTGTGTGTGTGCATGTGTGTGTCTGTGAGTGTATGTGTGTTTACAGGAATGCAGAGCTTTATTTGTCATTCGGTACCGAGGTACCGAACGAAATTACATTGCAGTCACACACACAAAAAAAAGAACACAAGACACATGACCCCAACACAAACATCCATCACAGTGACTCCAAACACCCCCTCACTGTGATGGAGGCAACAAAACTTCCCCTCTCTTCCCCACGCCCACGGACAGACAGCTCGTCCCTGACCGACCCGCACAGTCCCCGCAAGGGTGTGTGCGCGCGCGTGTTTGTGTGAAGGTGTTTGTGCGTGTGCATCTGCGTGTTTGAGTGCGTGTACATTCGCAAAGGTGTTCACGGACGCTTGCTTTGGCACCGTGCTGCAGTGGTCTCTTTGCTTGTGGTGTGCGTGTTTAAGCATCCACATTTTGTGGATACCAGTCTCGTGCAATGCATCTCGATCAGTTTCTGAGATTCATGGCCGATCACTCATGAGAATCTCTCTCAGCTGCAAGCTGAACATCCAGAGGCAGCACAGAACTGCAAACATTTGCACGTCGTAATGCTAAGCACACATCAATTTCATCTGCAATATTGCCTCATTACAACTGAAAAGAACATTAAATTTTAAAGGCTTGTTTTGCACTGTAAGCACATTGGAGCTAATACTGGCCTCGGTAGCAGAGGGGCCAGGGGGGGAATACTGATGAGCAGAACAGCTCATGCCAGGGAATATCCCACGAGTAATCTGGTGCAACTGTTCCATCCAAAGACACTGCCAACAAACCACAGGGTGCTGCTGCAAGTGGTGATGATGTTGTCCAAATGCCAAGTGCTGACATTTCTGGTCCCATGTCATTCTTTGCTGTCATTCAACTGAAAAAAACCCCAAGAATGGTTCATTTAGCCGCTGTTTAAGATTGCACGATGTTTAGTTTTTTAGTTTTTAGTTTGGAGATACACCGGCGACCCCCCCCCACACACACTAACACTATCTTACACACACTAGGGATAAGTTACACTCTTACCAAGCCAATTAACCTACAAACCTGTACGACTTTGGAGTGTGGGGGGAAACTGGAGATCCCAATGTCGGGGGGAGTCAGGGGCCACACAGTCTAAGAATAAAGGGGAGGCCATTTAAAACTGAGGTGAGAAGGAACTTTTTCCACCCAGAGAGTTGTGAACTTGTGGAATTCTCTGCCACAGAGGGCAGTGGAGGCCAAATCATTGGATGGATTTAAGAGAGAGTTAGAACACCACAGGAGATCCTTCTTCCCTGTAGCTATCAAATTGTACAACCACTCCCCCTTCTGTCGTGGGGTAGACTGAGACTGACTCCCCCACCCTCCAATCTTTGCACATCCCCACCCCTTTCCGCTCATCACTTTAATTTCACGTCTCATGTATCTGGTTGTGTTTTATGCCTGTTGGCAGACCAATTTCCCTCCTGGGATAAATAAAGTTCTATCGTATTGTATCATAAATGATGTGAGAAGGAACAACTTAGGTGAGAAGGAACTAACTGAGGTGTGAAGGAATTTTTTCACCCAGAGTGTTGTGAATTTAGACAATAGACAATAGGTGCAGGAGTAGGCCATTTGGCCCTTCGAGCCAGCACCACCATTCAATGCGATCATGGCTGATCATTCTCAATCAGTACCCCGAATTTGTGAAATTCTCTGCCACAGAGGGCAGTGGAGGCCAATTCACTGGATGGATTTAAGAGAGAGTTAGATAGTGCTCTAGGGGCTAGTGGAATCAAGGGATATGGGGAGAAGGCATGCACTGGTTACTGATTGTGGATGTTCACAATGAAAGGCAGTGCTGTCTTGAAGGGCCGAATGGCCTCCTCCTGCACCTATTTTCTATGTTTCTATATTGTATCGTATGTTAGCGCATCTTATCGTTATAGTCAATGCCCCAGACAAATGAAGGCAATCATTCTATTAAGCCTTGTTTATGTGAGCCTTTCTCCTGCATGCCAGGGGATGTTTTATGATAACCATGGACATTAATGTGAGCCTTTTTTTAATTCTTAGGATAATGGCAAGACACATTTGAAATAGTTGACTGTTCCTGTGTAATCTATGGTCCTTCACAAAACCATATTATGGATCTACTAGACCAAGTGGACCCGTTGGGCCCAAACCTCTCCTGCATTTGTGCAGCACCCTCTCCTCCCCTCTCCATCCCCCTCCCCCCCTCCCTGCTCCCCTCCCCCCCACACTCCATCCCCCTCAACCCCCCTTATCCCTCCTCTCCCTCCCTCCCTCCCTCCCTAGGAGATAGATTTAAACTTAAAAATGTGAATAACTTTAAAAATATAACACCGATTTCAATGAAACTTCTTCCATTAGCACCAAAGGGACGACGGTGAGTAAGGTGGGCCTAAAATTGTCGCGCTATCGTGTACCGTTTTGGCTGTAGTTCAGGAACAAACAAACAAACAAACGAGAGTTTTAGTACATAGATTAATCAATTGTGTCCAGACCTTCGAGACCAGGGGCATTTGACATTGTGCTAATGCCGCACATATTACCTGTCGGATAACGTCTACACTCTGTAAAACACAAGGGCAGCAGGGTTCACTCACAGAGAGAGCATTATCAAAATCAGTTCAAAACGCTGATTTTATCATTTAGAAAATAATTAAAGTTTCAGTTTTCAATTTTCTTCCTGACTGCTGTGGCTGGTGTCGATTTATCTTCTCATTTTCTGGATCCGGGTGTCACTGGGTGTCTCGGCCAAGGGTTGCCAACTTCCTCTCTCCCAAATACAGGACAAGGTGACGTCACCGCCCCGCGCCCCACGTGACCTCACCCAGCCAGCGGCCACGTGCTCCCGCTCCACCAATAGCGGCCTGGATGATATGAAGCTTCTCGATCGTTGTTGTCACTGGACTCACCCAGGCAAGTGGAGAATATCCCAAGCGCATTGGAAAGCTTAGGAAGTTCGGCTTGTCCCCAACAACTCTCATCAACTTTAGATAGACCCAAAGTGCAGGAGTAACTCAGCGGGTCAGGCAGCATCACTGGAGAGAAGGAATGGGTGACGTTTCGAGTCGAGACCCTTCTACTCACCAACTTTAGTTCAGAGATACAGTGCAGAAACAGGCCCTTCGGCCCACCGAGTCCGCGCCGACCAGCGATCCCCGCACACTAACGCTATCCTACACACACTAGAGATAATTTTACATTTTATACCAGGCCAATTAACCTACAAACCTGTACCTCTTTGGAGTGCGGGAGGAAACCGGAGATCATGGAGAAAACCCACGCAGGTCACGGGGAGAACGTACAAACTCCGTGCAGACAGCGCCCGTAGTCGGGATG
Source organism: Rhinoraja longicauda (assembly GCF_053455715.1). Classification (NCBI taxonomy): domain Eukaryota; kingdom Metazoa; phylum Chordata; class Chondrichthyes; order Rajiformes; family Arhynchobatidae; genus Rhinoraja; species Rhinoraja longicauda. Next base: position 11,280,965 of record NC_135993.1, read on the forward strand.
GAACCCGGGTCTCCGGCGCTGTGAGGCAGCAGTTCTACCGCTGCGCCACCGTGCCGCCGTAGAGGTGTGGTGCAGAAAGCATTTTATCGAGCCTGCAAACAGCTACATCCAAGACCGCAGGAATTTGCAGAGAATTGTGGATGCAGCCCAAACCCTCACAGGTTATTCCATTCATCATGTATCGGTACACTGTGGACGTCTCGATTGTGACTGGTTAGCACGCAACAAAACTTTTCACTGTACACGTGACATGAAACTAAACTAAACTAAACATGCCTTGCAAACAAATGCTGAACACCTACACTTGGTCCGCCAAGGCCTAGTTGATCTCCCAGTTGCTAACGTTCTCCCCGTGACCTGCGTGGGTTTTCTCCGAGATCTTCAGTTTCCTCCCACACTCCAAAGGAGTACAAGTTTGTAGGTTAATTTGCTTGGTGTAAATGTAAAATTGTCCCTGGTGTGTGCAGAATAGTGTTAGTGTGCGGGGATCGCTGGTCGGCGCGGACTCGGTGGGCCGAAAGGGCCTGTTACCACGCTGTATCTCTAAACTAAACTAAACTAAGACTCCAGAACAAGAACCATTAGCAAGTCAGGAATCATCCATCGAAATGCCTACTCACTTGGTAATTGTTAGTGCACATAATGGCTGGTGAATCTGTGGGATTCTTTGCCACATATGGCTGTGGAGGCCAAGTCAGTGGATATTGTTAAGGCGGAGATTGATAGATTCTTGATTAGTACGGGTGTCAGGGGTTATGGGGAGAAGGCAGGAGAATGGGGTTGAGAGGGAGAGATAGATCAGCCATGATCTTCTGGAGAGAAGGAATGGGTGACGTTTTGGGGCCTACGTACTTTCTATCTCATTTGTCCCCACTTCTCTTTTCTTCTCTCATTCTTACTCCCATTCCTCCTCTCTTTCTTTCTCTTCACAAGTTCATAAGGTTATGGGGAGAAGACAGGAGAATGGAGTTAGGAGGGGGAGATAGATCAGCCATGATTGAACGGCGGAGTCGACTGGATGGGCCGAATGGCCTAATTCTGCTCCTGTCACTTATGATCTTATGACCTTACAGTGAAGGCAAAGGTCTGGGCTGGCCATGAGAGGCAGAGTGGGGAAGGAGACCATGAATTGTGGAGAGAGGGCTGGGAATGTGTTGCTAGGCTTGTAGTTGGTGCATCATTTGTATGGATGGCCATAACTGTGTGTGCCCTGTCCGTGGTACTGAAATCAATGCCTCCCCTGCTTCTATTTTCAGTAATAATTGCTTTTGGAGAAATAAACAAATCACTTATGTCACGGTGCAGCACCTTTGAAATACATATCATCTGGAAAATTAACTTTGAGATGTTGTTTTTTTTTAAGCAGTGACCATTCAAACTGTAATAGGATCTCACAGTTGGCAGCTTCATAAATGACTGCTCGGGCATGTTGCTCAACAGAGGCATGTTGGGCGGGGGATTGATGGCATGCGGAGAGTAGTGCCAGGCAGAGAGTAGTGCCAGGCGGAGAGTAGTGCCAGGCGGAGAGTAGTGCCAGGCGGAGAGTAGTGCCAGGCGGAGAGTAGTGCCAGGCAGAGAGTAGTGCCAGGCAGAGAGTAGTGCCAGGCAGAGAGTAGTGCCAGGCAGAGAGTAGTGCCAGGCAGAGAGTAGTGCCAGGCAGAGAGTAGTGCCAGGCAGAGAGTAGTGCCAGGCAGAGAGTAGTGCCAGGCAGAGAGTAGTACCAGGCAGAGAGTAGTGCCAGGCAGAGAGTAGTACCAGGCAGAGAGTAGTGCCAGGCAGAGAGTAGTGCCAGGCAGAGAGTAGTGCCAGGGCGGCACGGTGGCACAAAGGGAGAGTTGCTGCCTTACATCGCTTGCAGCAACGGAGACCCGGGTTCAATCCCCACTACGGGTGCTGTCTGTACGGAGTTTGTACGTTCTCGCCGTGACCTGCGTGGGTTTTCTCCGAGATCTTTGGTTTCCTTCCACACTCCATAGACGTGCAGGTTTGTAGGGTCATAGCGACATAGAGTGATACGGCGTGGAAACAGGCCCTTCGGCCCAACTTGCCCACACCCTGCCCAACGTGTCCCAGTTACACGAGTCCCACCTGCCTGCGTTTGGTCCACATCCCTCCAAACCCGTCCTATCCATGTACCTGTCTAACTGTTTCTTAAGTCCATTTGGATAGGTATATGAACATTTTGGGGCTAATGTTAGGAGGTTGGACAGGTTGAGTGAGTGCATGGCACAAGCAGTATAGTGTGAGGTTATCCACTTATCCACTAATCCATTTATCCACAGATAAATGTGAGGTTATCCACTTTGGCGGCAAAAATAAGGAGGCAGATTATTATCTCAATGGTATCAGATTAGGTAAAGAGGAAGTGCAACGAGACTTTGGTCTCCTTGAACACCAGACACTGAAAGTAAGCCTGCAGGTACAGCAGGCAGTGAAGAAAGCTAATGGCATGTTGGCCTTCATAACGAGAGGATTTGAGTATAGGGAGCAAAGAAGTCCTTCTGCAGCTGTATACGGCCCTGGTGAGACCACATCTGGACTATTGTGTACAGTTGTAGTCTCCTAATTTGAGGAAGGACGTCCTTGCTATTGAGGCAGTGCAGCGTAGGTTCGCGAGGTTAATCCCTGGGATGGAGGTACAGTCATATGAGGAAAGATTGGAAGGACTCGGCTTGTATTCACTGGAGTATAGAAGGATGAGAGGGGATTTTATAGAGACGTATAAAATTACAAAAGGACTAGACAAGCTGGATGCAGGAAAATTTTCCCCAATGTTGGCGGAGTCCAGAACCAGGGGCCACACAGCCTAAGAATAAAGGGGAGGCCATTTAAAACTGAGGTGAGAAGAAACTTTTTCACCCAGAGAGTTGTGAATTTGTGGAATTCTCTGCCACAGAAGGCAGTGGACGCCAATTCACTGGATGAATTTAAAAGAGAGTTCGATAGAGCTCTAGGGACTAGTGGAATCAGGGGATATGGGGAGAAGGCAGGCACGGGTTACTGATTGTGGATGATCAGCCATGATCACAATGAATGGCGGTGCAGGCTCGAAGGGCCAAATGGCCTCCCCCTGCACCTATTTTCTATGTTCCTATAACTCTTCTTGGAGAACCACGGCTGGTAACGTGCACAACACAACAAAATCTGGGCTGTTTTTTTTTAATACATGAGCTCTTTTGAGCCATTTTGCATTGATTTTTGTTTGCAGCCAGTCAAATGAGCTTCCATTGATTTTGTGTCTGCTTGTATTGGTTTTAGTGAAAGCTTGAAGGTGAGAGGATCAGTGGCAATGACATTTGTTGGTGCCAGATCAATGGCTTGCCAGAGGCCAGACTGATTCTTCGAAACATAGAAAATAGGTGCAGGAGTAGGCCATTCGGCCCTTCGAGCCAGCATCGCCATTCGCTGTGATCGCGGCTGATCATCCACAAGCAGTACCCCGTTCTTGCTTTCTTCCCCAATATCCCTTGATTCCGTTAGCCCGAACAGCTAAATCTAACTCTCTCTTGAGATACAGTACATGGATAAGGATGTGTAGGGTGTGAAAATAGGTCAAAGGGGATGGGGATCAAGGAAAATGTCGAACAGATCATTGTTAGTTGGGAGAAGGTGACAACAAAGCAAACAGAGATAAAATGTAGTCGGTGACAGTGGGAGAACTGGGAAGGGGGAGGGATGGAAAGAGAGGGAAAGCAAGGGTTACTTGAAGTTGGAGAAGTCAATGTTGATACCGCTGGGGTGTGAGCTGCCCAAGTGAACTATGAGGTGCTGTTCCCCCAATTTGCGCTGGGCCTCACTCTGACAATGGAGGAGGCCCAGGACAGAGAGGTCAGTGTGGGGATGGGAGGGGGAGTTAAAGTGTTGAGCAACCAGGAGATCAGGTTGGTCCAGGTGGACTGAGCGAAGGTGTTCAGCGAAACGATCGCCGAGCCTGCGCTTGGTCTCCAGTAGATGAGGTTGGAGGAGATGCAAGCGAACCTCTGCCTCACCTGCAAAGACGGTTGGGATGGACTGTGAAACGCCCGCCTGGAATTCATCCAAATCACAACTTCTAGTCAACGTTTCGTCACGGTGGCGCAGCGGTAGAGTTGCTGCCTCACAGCGCCGGAGACCCGGGTTCGATCCTCACTACAGGTGCTGTCTGTACGGAGTTTGTATGTTCTCCCCGTGACCTGCGTGGGTTTTCTCCGAGATCTTCGGTTTCCTCCCACACTCCAAAGACGTACAGGTTTGTCGGTTAATTGGCTTGGTGTAAATGTAAATTGTCCCTAGTGTGTGTAGGATGGTGTTAGTGTGCGGGGATCACTGGTTGGTGCAGACTCAGCGGCTGAAGGGCCTGTTTCCGCGCTGTATCTCCAAACTAAACTAAACTCAACTAAAGTAACATATAAGTTCCAAATGCTATTGGTTTATGACAAATTTCCTTACCATTGCAATCCCAATTCTATTGCAGTGGTATTGCATCTTCTAATTGGATTGATGATTGAAAGATATAGTGTGGAAACATGCCCTTCGGCCCACAGAGTCCATGCCGACCATCGATCACCCGTTCACAGATTAGTTTTGTGCTATCCCACTTCTTCGTCCACTCCCAATGCATTATGGGCAATTTGCAAGGGGGGCCAATTAACCGACAAACGTGCACATATTCGGGATGTGGGAGGAAGCCAGAGCACCCGGAGAAAACCCACACGGGTCACAGGGAGAACGTGCAAACTCCACACAGACGGCAGCCGAGGTCAGGATGGAAACCCAGGCCTCTGGCGCTGTGAGGCAGCAGCTCTACCCGCTGCACCATTTTTCATACCATAGCAAATCAATATGTCAGAGTTTAATTCTCTTAATTAACCAGGGAATACTACTGAAGAATTAATAGAGTCGGAGAACTGAGGCAAAGCCATTTAAAGGGCATTAAAATGAAGCATGCGTTAGTAAAAGCAATATTTTATCTTTGTAATTCCAGTTGAAAATCAATACTGATATGCAGCAGCTAAGTTGGCAGCATTTGTACTGCAAACAAACCTTGACTTAAACTCACCCTAATTACACACACTTTCTTCCCTTCTCATGGTGGTGCAGCGGTAGAGTTGCTGCCTTACTGTGCTAGAGACCCGGGTTCGATCCTGACCACGGGTGCTGCCTGTATGGAGTTTGTACGTTCTCTGCGTGGGTTTTCTCCGGGTTCCTCCCACACTCCAAAGGCGTGCAGGTTTGTCGGTAAATTGGCTTCAGTAAAATTGTAAATTGTCCCTAGTGTGTGTAGGATTGTGTTATTGACCTGTATCTCCAAACTAAACTAAACTAAACACTGAGCCCTGTCGGAAACCTGTGGAAAGCAACATTTCCATTTCAAATCACAAATCAGCTCCACTTCCCTATTTCCCTCCAACATCGCAGGAGGGCCATTCAGCCCATCCATCTATACTTCCATGGATCAATGGTTAGAGTCATTGAGCCATAGAAATATAGAAAATAGGTGCAGGAGTAGGCCATTCGGCCCTTCGAGCCTGCACCGCCATTCAATATGATCATGGCTGATCATCCAACTCAGTATCCCGTACCTGCCTTCTCTCCATACCCCCTGATCCCTTTAGCCACAAGGGCCACATCTAAATCCCTCTTAAATATAGCCAATGAACTGGCCTCAACTACCTTCTGTGGCAGATAATTCCACAGATTCACCACTCTCTGTGTGAAAAAAAACGTTCTCATCTCGGTCCTAAAAGACTTCCCCCTTATCCTTAAACTGTGACCCCTTGTTCTGGACTTCCCCAACATCGGGAACAATCTTCCTGCATCTAGCCTGTCCAACCCCTTAAGAATTTTGTAAGTTTCTATAAGATCCCCCCTCAATCTTCTAAATTCCAACGAGTACAAGCCTAGTCTATCCAGTCTTTCTTCATATGAAAGTCCTGCCATCCCAGGAATCAATCTGGTGAACCTTCTCTGTACTCCCTCTATGGCAAGAATGTCTTTCCTCAGATTAGGAGACCAAAACTGTACGCAATACTCCAGGTATGGCCTCACCAATGCCCTGTACAACTGCAGCAGAACCTCCCTGCTCCTATACTCAAATCCCCTCGCTATGAATGCCTACATACCATTCGCTTTCTTCACTGCCTGCTGCACCTGCATGCCTACTTTCAATGACTGGTGTACCTCGACACCCAGGTCTCGTTGCATCTCCCCTTCTCCTAATCGGCCACCATTCAGGTAATAGTCTGCTTTCCTGTTCTTGCCACCAAAGTGGATAACCTCACATTTATCCACATTATAGTGCATCTGCCATGCATTTGCCCACTCACCTAACCTATCCAAGTCACGTTGCAGCCTCCTAGCATCCTTCTCACAGCTAACAACTGCCCCCCAGCTTCATGTCATTCGCAAACTTTCTAGATGTTGCATTCAATTCCCTCGTCCAAATCATTAATATATATTGTAAATAGCTGGGGTCCCAGCACTGAGCCTTGCGGTACCCCACTAGTCACTGCCTGCCATTCTGAAAAGGACCCGTTTATTCCTACTCTTTGCTTCCTGTCAGCCAGCCAGTTCTCTATCCACATCAATACTGAACCCACAATACCGTGTGCTTTAAGTTTGCATTGAGTGATGCAGTGTGGAAACAGGCCCTTCGACCCAACTTGCCCACACCAGCCAACATGTCCTACCTGTCCATATCCCTTCAAACCTGTCCGATCAATGTACCTGTCCAACTGTTTCTTAAACGCTGGTATAGTCCCAGCCTCAACTATCTCCTCTGGCAGCTCGTTCCATACACCTACCACCCTCTGTGTGGAAAATTCCTCAGATTCCTATTAAATCTTTCTCCCTTCACCTCAAACCTATGTCCTCTGGTCCTCGATTCCCCTACTCTGGGTAAGACTCTGTGCGTCTACCCAATCTATTCCTCTCATGACTTTGTACACCTCTATAAGATCGCCCCTCATCCTCCTGCGCTCCAAGGAATAGAGACCCAGCCTGCTCAACCTCCCCCTGTAGCACAGGCCCTCGATTCCTGTCAATATCCTCGTAAATCTTCACGGCTCCCTTTTCAGCTTGACAACATATTGTCGATATTGTCGCGTAGGCCTTGCAGGAGCCTGAGCTCGCCTGGATCGGGATCCGCTCCATTAGACTGAGCGCGCAGGGCAGACCGGGCTTTGGCAATGGCGCCAAAACATGGCAGCGGTGCCACAGGTGTAAACACGCAAAATTAATTCCACTGTTCAGTTGCACAAGAGAAAAACGAATGCACCAGTGAACCATTGATCAAAGGTGCGAGTATCGTCAACCCTGCCTGACAGTTCCTCACAACCCCATGAAAGTTAATCAGTCAGTCGCCCCATAATAAATCCATCCTGGCAGCGTTTGATTAATCTGCACCTTCGTAAACGATGATTAATACTGTCTCTACAGAACCTATCTCCAATAATTTCCCCTACACTGGCTGACCTGTAATTACTCAATCTTGCCCTTTCTCTCTTCATTAACAATTCTCTGTAACTCTGCCAAGCCAGAGTGGGAAGTGAAAAACAGAATCTCTTCAAAATGTTCCTGCCTTGGCTCCCTGAACAGCCACATATTATACGGAAAACGCTGGTGTAGAAACATAGAAAATAGGTGTAGGAGAAGGCCATTCGGCCCTTCGAGCCACCAACGCCATTCATTGTGACCAAGGCTGATCGTCCCCAATCAGTAACCCGTGCCTGCCTTCTCCCCATATCCCTTGATTCCACTAGCCCCTAGAGCTCTATCTAACTCTCTCTTAAATCCATCCAGCGATTTGGCTTCCACTGCCCTCTGTGGCAGAGAATTCCACAAATTCACAACTCTCTGGGTGAAAAAGTTTCTTCTCATCTCAGTTTTAAATGGCCTCCCCTTTATTCGAAGACTGTGGCCCCTGGTTCTGGACTCCCCCAACATTGGGAACATTTTTCCTGCATCTAGCTTGTCCAGTCCTTTTATAATTTTATATGTTTCTATAAGATCCCCTCTCATCCTTCTAAACTCCAGTGAATACAAGTCTAGTCTTTTCAAGCTTTCCTCATATGACAGTCCCACCATCCCTGGGATCAATCTCGTGAAAATACGCTGCACTGCCTCAATTACAAGGTTGTCCTTCCTCAAATTAGGAGGCCAAAACGGTACACAATACTCCAGATGTGGTCTTACCAGGGCCATATGCAGAAGAACCTCTTTACTCCTGTGTTGAAATCCTCTTGTTATGAAGGCCAACATTCCATTAGCTTTCTTCACTGCCTGCTGTACCTGCACGCCAACTTTCAGTGACTGGTGTACAAGGACACCCAGCTCTCGCTGCACCTCCCCCTTACCTAACCTAACTCCATTGAGATAATAATCTGCCTCCTTGTTTCTGCCGCCAAAGTGGATAACCTCACAGCATCCGCAGTTCCTTCCCACACATATTAAACATGCCTAGCCTTTTCATCTGCTTCAACCTCTCAATAGTTCCTCTCTCACTGTGTGTCCTCGTCTGTAACCACAGTTTAGTTTAGAGATACAGCGCGGAAACAGGCCCTTCAGCCCACCAGGTCTGCACCGACCAGTGATCCCCACACACTAACACTATCCTACACGCACTATGGACAATTTTTACATTTACCAAGCTAATTAACCTACAAACCTGCACGACTTTGGAGTGTGGGAGGAAACCGAAGATCTCGGAGAAAACCCACACAGGTCACGGGGAGAACGTACAAACTCTGTACAGACGGCGCCCATAGTCGGGATGGAACCCGGGTCCCTGGCGCTGTGAGGCAGCGACTGTACCGCCGCGCCACCTTGCCGCCCCGTGTCGTGCGAGGTACGGTATTGTCACTTTGTCACGCGTATCTCTAAACTAAACCAAACTATATGTTTATAAAAGTCTATAAGCGGTCTTTGGGCATCATGGAAGAAAATGCTCAATAAAAACTACGTGCAGGATATATATGGTATAATAATAAATGACCTTATTCAGGTTTTCAGAAAGTATTTGAATTTATATTTAGACTAACTAGTCAGTGTTCTAAAATTGCAGGGGTATTTTCGTGTCGTTAAGCTGAAGATTAATGTCCACAGACAGCAGTTCTGTCGCGTTTTTGCAGGAGCAGCTCACAGGAGAGTTCTTATTCCTTCTTTATTTACACCCCAGCACTGTTCAGTTTCATTTTGTTAAGATTAGTTAAGAGATACAGCGCACAAACATGCCCTTCGGCCCACCGAGTCCATGCCTACCACTGATCCCCGCACACTAACACTACCCCACACACACTAGGGACAATGAATAATTATACCAAACCAATTAGCCTGCAAACCTGCACGTCTTTGGAGTGTGGGAGGAAACCGGAGCACCCGGAGAAAACCCACGCGGGTCACGGGGAGAACGTACAAACTCCGTGCAGACAGCACCAGTGGTCAAGATCGAACCTGGGTCTCTGGCGCCGTGAGGCAGCAACTCTACCGCTGCGCCACCGTGTCGCCCAAAGACTCATCCCATGCAGTTCAGCACCTGGCACTAAGGTTGAGAAGGATGAGAGGAGATCTTATCGAAACATATAAGATTATTAAGGGGTTGGACACATTAGAGGCAGGAAACATGTTCCCAATGTTGGGGGAGTCCAGAACCAGGGGCCATAGTTTAAGAATAAGAGGTAGGCCATTTAGAACGGAGATGAGGAAAAACCTTTTCAGTCAGAGAGTTGTAAATCTGTGGAATTCTCTGCCTCAGAAGGCAGTGGAGGCCAATTCTCTGAATGCATTCAAGAGAGAGCTAGATAGAGCTCTTAAGGATAGCGGTCAGGGGGTATGGGGAGAAGGCAGGAACGGGGTACTGATTGAGAATGATCAGCCATGATCACATTGAATGGTGGTGCTGGCTCGAAGGGCCGAATGGCCTCCTCCTGCACCTATTGTCTATTGAGATGGTACCATTTGCAGATACGTTGATTTGCATCTGCAGAAGAGCACCGTGACTGGAACCTCTGGTTCCGGATAAACTAAGTGACTGGACTAATAAATCAACCAGATAATAGTAAACACAAAATGTCATAGGCCTCCTCCAATGTCAGGGTGAGACCCAGCGCAAATTGGAGGAACAGCACCTCATATTTCGCTTGGGTAGTTTACACCCCAGCGACTTGAACATTGACTTCTCTAACTTCAGATGGTACCCTCTCTCTCCATCCCCTCCCCCTTCCCAGTTCACCCACTAGTCTTCCTGTCTCCGACTACATTCTATCATTGTCCCTCCTCCTCCCCTGTCATCCGTCTGAAGAAGGGTCTCGACCCGAAACATCACCCATTCCTTCTCTCCCGAGATGCTACCTGACCCACTGATTTATTCCAGCATTTTGTGTCTACCTCCGATTTGAACCAGCATGTGCAGTTTTTTTCCTACAGATATAATAAACGTGTATGGTCTAACAGGTGGCACAGGGACACTGCCTCATAGCGCCAGTGACACAGGTTCGATCCTGACCTTGGGTGCTAATTATGTGGAGTTTACCTATGACCGAGTGGGGTTCTCCTGGGTGAAACATAAAAACATAGAAAATATGTGCAGGAGTAGGCCATTCGGCTCTTCCAGCCAGCACTGCCATTCAATGTGATCTTGGCTATTATGATCTGTACCCCGTTCCTGCTTTCTTCCCATATCCCTTGATCCCGAACTCTCTCTTGAACACATCCAGTGAATTGACCTCCACTGCCTTCTGTGGCAGAGAATTCCACAGATTCACAACTCTCTGGGTGAAAACGTGTTTTCTCATCTCAGTCCTAAATGGCCGACCCTTATTCTTAAACTGTGACCCCTGTTTCTGGACTTCCCCCAACATCGGGAACATTTTTCTTGCTTCTACCCTGTCCAATCCTTTAAGAATTTTATATGTTTCTATAAGATCCTCTCTCATCCTTCAAAATTCCAGTGAATATAAGCCCAGTCGACCCATTCTTTCATCATACGTCAGTCCCGCCATCCTGGGAATTAGCCTGGTGAACCTACGCTGCACTCCCTTTATAGCAAGAAAGATGCTCTGGTTTCCTCCCACATCTTAAAGACATGGGTTTGAGGGTTAATTAACTTCTGCAGATTGCCCCTAAGGTGGAGGAAGTGGATGCAAAAGTGGGATAACATAGTGTGAATGAATTATCAATGGCCAGCAGGCTTGGCAGACCAAAGGGCTAGTTTCCATATTGTCGTCATTCATTCATTCATTCATTCATTCATTCATTCATTCATTCATTCATTCATCATTCAATCGATTGATCGATCAATCAATCAATCAACTGATCAATCAATTAATCAATCAAATGATTAATTGATCAAACAATCAGCCAATAAACCAATCATTCAATTAATCATTCAATTAATCGACTTTTAAATTAATTAATTAATTAATTGATTCATTGTTTGGTTGGTTCATTAATCAATTAATCAATAAACCAAAACAGAGTATAATAACAAAGTACTGCTGATGCTGGTTTATACTAAAGACAGATGCCAAGTGCTGGAGTAACTCAGCGGGTCAGGCAGCATCTCTGGAGAAAAAGGATGGGTGATGTCTTGGGTTGGGGCCCTTCTTCAGTCTTGACCTGAAACGTCACCTATTCCTTCTCGCCAGAGACGCTGCCTGTTCCGCTGAGTTACTCCAGCATTTTGTGTCTATCTTCGGTTTAAACCAGCCTCTGCAGTTCCTTCCAACACAATAGGAGGGGGAAGGGCAGTAAATAAGGTGATGGGGACATTGCAAGCAGATGGGACGTTGAGAAATAATGTCTTCAGGATTGCTGATGACGCACAAGGAGATATCCTGCCTCAGCTGTGGTAACCTGGAGATAAGTGGAAATGTGATGGAAACATAAACTGTTGTGGTTCTTGCCATGGTTTTTCTTTAGCTAAGTGTGAAACGATTAAATCTCACCATGTTTCAGAATATAGTTGGATTATTTGTCAATGGTGTGGGTGATTGTTGTTTCCTGTGTTAATTGATATCAGCAGAAGCTAAAATCCACTTAGTTTACCACTTCATAAACTTCACTTCGATAAAGCCTTGGATGCAGGTAGGGTTGCCAACTTTCTCATTCCCAAATAAGGGACAAAAGGCGCCCCACGTGTCCTCATCTAGCCAGTGGCCACGTGCTTCCGCTCCACCAATGGCGGCTTCCCAGGCCGGGAGGCGGGTTGCTACACAACCTCTGTTAGGCGGTGCCCGGGCCTCTGCTCCTACACTGTCCGGGCCTACACTGTCCGGGCCTACAGCGTCCGGGCCTACAGCGTCCGGGCCTACAGCGTCCGGGCCTACAGCGTCCCGGCCTACAACATCCCCCGGGCCTAATACGGGACAAGGGCGGTCCCGTACGGGACAAGCCAATTTAGCCCAAAATACGGGATATCCCGGCTAATATGGGCCAGTTGGCAACCCTACCTATGCTCCAAAGACGTACAGGTTGGTAGTTTAATTTGGCTTTGGTAAAAAACAATTGTAAATTGTACCTAGTGTGCGTAGGATAGTGTTAGTGTGCGGGGATCGCTGGTTGGTGCAGACTCGGAGGGCCGAAGGGCCTGTTTCCGCGCTGTATCTCTCAACTAATCTAAAAAATAATTCCACTGTACTCGGGTACACGTGGTAATAAAGTTCCCTGGAAGCTTTGTTTTTAATTCAGAGCTTTGAGAGTGCCGTTATGGGTTACAGTACGCATGTAGGAGGAAATGACTGTGGGAGTAAAGTACTCCCAGTTTTAAATTATAGATTGGAGAGGTAATTTTCCTTCATTTTAAATTATAGCCACAGGAAAAGAATGCACCTACGTTATAAATTGCAGCTGTTGGTGTTTTGCCATCTAAATATTGTGACCACTATTTTATCTGCAGTGATTGATTATACCCTGTAACTGAGAGTGGAGAGAATTCTTCGCTACCGTGGAGTTAGTGGGCTGCTTCCACTGCCTGTTTGTTAATGTATAAAACTGACAGCCCTCTGAGATTTGCCTCGTTTCGAGGACTGTGCTCGCTATCTGCAGGCAGATGTGGAAACATCTGAACAAATATCGTAAGTCCAAAATATGCATAGAAATGGGAGGTGCTAGGAGTTTTTAAAGGGGTGTAGGAAAATAACTGCAGGTGCTGGTACAAATCGAAGGTATCACAAAATGCTGGAGTAACTCAAGGGGTCAGGCAGCATCTCAGGAGAGAAGGAATGGTTGACGTTTCGGGTCGAGACCCTTCTTCAGTTTGAGGAAGGGTCTCGACCCGAAACGTCACCCATAACTTAGAAACAGAGTGCAGAACCAGGCCCTTCGGCCCACCGAGTCCTGACCGACCAGCGATCCCCGCACACTAACACTATCCTACACACACTCGCGACCTTACTGACCATTGACCTGCGGTTCAAATGGTTGTTATATTTTAAAAGTCATTCACCTTTTAAACTTTAATAAATCCCTTTTCCACTTGCTGTGCCCGTCAGCCGCCCCTGCGCAGTAATACCTCCGTGTTCGACGACACAATGGGAACCCCACAGGTCCGCGCCTGCGCAGTTGGGGCCCGTTGATTTAATACTTACGTGTTCACCTTGCGTCACAACGGTAAGATGACCGCTGGGTCCACGCGTGCGCAGTTGGGGGAGGGTTGCCGCCAATGATGGGAGTGGCGGCCAATGAGGGGGGGGGGGGATGAGGAGAGCTCTCCTGCTTCTGGCCGCCGCGATGGCTGGACGGGGCCGGGCTGTGTGGCTCCTTCTCCCCTTTCCTCTCCCCCCCTCGCCTGCCCCCGGCCCCGGTGGAGTTTTAAGGGGGGTTGAAGGGGGATGGAATGGGTGAGTGTCGTCAGTTGGGGGAGGGTTGCCGGGCCCGCAGGAGAGGTTTGGACCCAACTGGTTCACGCCTGGCTAATCTCAAATAAAAATTGATAATGCTGGGGATATTTATCAGGTCAGGCAGCATCCATGGAGAGAGAGAGGGACAGTTAATGTTCTAGGTGGAAGACTTTCCATAGGGCGATTCCCATTCCCCATCCCTGCACCCCTCAAAGTATTTTGTCTCACGGATGCCCATTAACTACATTCTAGTTCTATTTACCACCTGCCTGCATTGAGGACACTTTGCAGCAGCAATTAACCTAACAACTATGTGTAGGAAGGAACTGCAGATGTTGGCTCACACCGAAGATAGCCACAAAATGCTGGCGTAACTCAGCGGGTCAGGCAGCATCTCTGGAGAGGAGGAATGGGTGACGTTTTGGGCCGAGATAGATACAAAATGCTGGAGTAACTCAAAGGGGTCAGGCAGCATCTCTGGAGAAAAAGGATGGGCGACATTTCGAGATGGTACCCTTCTTCAGACAAACTATTTTATTTAGCCTGAAATGTTAATTTGGGTTCTCTCTCCATATATGCTGCCGACCTATTAGTTCCAGCAGTTTCTGTTTTTAGTTTGGGCCTCAAACATCCAGGGAGTTTTGCCTGAGGAGAATATTAGATGTGGCATTCTTCTGATGGGATGTTGTTGTGAGATCAGAAGGAAATTAATTAATTGAATCTCATGATCCAAGACTGGGGATATTTCTACCAGCTTGTGGCCAATATCTGTCTCCCATCCAAGATCATTTGAGTCAGTCATCGAGTCATGTGGCGGCTTGTTGGCACAGCGGTAGATTTGCTGCCTCACAGCGCCAGAGACCCAGGTTCGATCCCGACCACGGATGCTGTCTGTACGGAGTTTGTACGTTCTCCCCGTGACCTGCGTGGGTTTTCTCCGGGATCTTCGGTTTTCTCCCACACTCCAAAGATGTGCAGGTTTGTAGGTTAATTGGCTTGGTAAATGTAAAATTTGTCCCTGGTGGGTGTAGGATAGTGTTAGTGTGCGGGGATCGCTGGGCGGCGCGGACACGGAGGGCCGAAAGGGCCTGTTTCCAAGCTGTATCTCTAAAAACTATTAAAATGTGCGTAGGTTTTCTCCGGGTGCTCCGGTTTCCTCCCACACTCCAAAGATGTGCAGGTTTGTAGGTTAATTGGCTTCTGTAAATTGTAGGATAGAATTAGAGTACGGGTGATTGCAAAGTAATGGAGGACAACAAAATAGTCCAATGGATAATGGTAAAAAATGCAATCAAGAACCCTATCAGTAATGATGAAGGGGAAACCATGATTCGGGAAATAGAAACACAACAAGTTCGAAGAAGTCCCAGTGTGGAAGGGGATGGAGACAGAGGGTAACAGAATGTATGATACGATACGACCGAACAATATTTATCCCAGGAGGGTAATTGATGTGCTAACAGTCATAAAACGCAACAAGAGGTTCACGAGGTTAATTCCCGGAATGGCGGGACTGTTGTACATTGAAAGACTGGAGCGACTGGGCTTGTATACTCTGGAATTTAAAAGGATGAGAGGGGATCTTATTGAAACATATATGATTATTAAGGGATTGGACACGCTAGAGGCAGGAAACATGTTTCCGATGTTGGGGGAGACCCGAACCAGGGGCCACAGTTTAAGAATAAGGGGTAGGCCATTCAGAACGGAGATGAGGAAAAACTTTTTCACTCAAAGTTGTGAATCTGTGGAATTCTCTGCCTCCGAAGGCAGTGGAGGCCAATTTTCTGGATGCTTTCAAGAGAGAGTTAGATAGAGCTCTTAATGATAGCGGAGTCAGGGGATATGGGGGGAAGGCAGGAATGGGGCATTGATTGTGCATGATCAGCCATGATCACGGTGAATGGTGGTGCTGGCTCGAAGGGTCAAATGGCCTCCTCCTGCACCTATTGTCTATTGTCCATAAGATACATGAAACATGAAATTAAAGTGATGAGTGGAAAGGATTGGGGATGTGCAAAGATTGGTGGGAGGGGGGGGGGGGGAGTCAGTCTCAGTCTACCCCATGACAGAAGGGGAAGGAGTTGTACAGTTTGATAGCCACAGGGAAGAAGGATCTCCTGTGATGTTCTGTGCTGCATCTTGGTGGGACCAGTCTGTTGCTGAAGGTGCTCCTCAGGTTGACCAGTGTGTCATGGAGGGGGTGAGCTGTATTGTCCAGGATGCTCCGTAGTTTGAAAAGCGTCCTCCCCTCCAAGACCACCCCCCGTGAACCCAACTACATGATTGAATGGCGGAGTAGACTTGATGGGCTGAATAGCCTAATTCTACTCCCAGCACTTATGACCTGATAACACCACCAGAGCAATTGCGCTCATCCAAGGACTCCTCTGGTTGTTTTGCACTTTAAGACAATTTGTGTGCGTGTGGTAATCAGGCTGCAAAGCTCCATCAGTCCACATGCTGTGAACTGTCACCAGTAGGTCTGGTTCCTACCTGTCTGACACTTGTCCTTTGTACTTAATCTGTAGCAGGAAGGGATATAATCACAGTGTTACAGCACTCCTACTGCTCGCTTACATATGATGTTGAAAGTGAGTTGGAAGGGCAGGTGATGCAGCGGTAGAGTTGCTGCCTCACAGCGCTGGAGACCCGGGTTCCATCCCGACCACGGGTGCTGTCTGTACGGAGTTTGTACGTTCTCCCCGTGACCTGCGTGGGTTTCCTCCGAGATCTTCGGTTTCCTCCCACACTCCAAAGACGTGCAGGTTTGTGTGGGAAAATGACTGCAGATGCTGGTACAAATCTAAGGTATCACAAAATGCTGGAGTAACTCAGCGGGTCAGGCAGCATCTCAGGAGAGTAGGAATGGGTAAATTGGCTGGGTGTAAATGTCAAAATTTCCCGAGTGTGTGTAGGGTGGTGTTAGTGTGCGGGGATCGCTGGTCGGCACGGACCCATTGGGCCGAAGGGCCTGTTTACCGCACTGTACCTCTCTAAACTAAACTAAATAAGGCCCCACTTTGTGATTCCAACAGAGAATCACTGTAACAAAAGATTTATTAGCTGTTGTCAAGGATTGTGAGAGAATTCAGAACTTTTTAAAAATCAACCCCTGTGTAATGTTGGAGACACAGGATTCAGTTCAGCAGTTGAGTTTATCGGGAATGTAGGAATAAGACCCTAGTGAGAGCATCTATATACTAAAACTCTCGTTTGTTTGTTTGTTTGTTCCTGAACTACAGCCAAAACGGTACACGATAGCGCGACAATTTTAGGCCCACCTTACTCACCGTCGTCCCTTTGGTGCTAATGGAAGAAGTTTCATTGAAATCGGAGTTATATTTTTGGTTATTCGTATTTTAAATCTATCTCCTAGGGAGGGAGGGGGGAGGATAAGGGGGGTTGAGGGGGATGGAGTGGGGGGGAGGGGGAGGGGGGAGGGAGGGAGGGGGGGAGAGGGGAGGGGAGGGGGGAGGAGAGGGTGCTGCACCAATGTAGGAGAGGTTTGGGCCCAACGGATCCACTTGGTCTAGTAGGGAGATAAAAAGGACATGAAGTGCTGGAGTAACTCAGCGGGTCACAAGTTATTGTAGTAGAATTAGGCCATTCGGCCCATCATGTCTACTTCGCCATTCAATCATGGTTGATCTCTGCCTCCCAATCCCATTCTCCTGCCTTCTCCCCATAATCTTTGACACCCGTTCTAATCAAGAATTTGTCTCTCTCTGCCTTACAAAATATCCACTGACTTGGCCTCCACAGCCCTCTGTGGCAATGAGTTCCAGAGATGAACCAGCCAGCAACTCTGGAGAGTGTGGATAGGTGATGTTTTGGGTCGGGACTGTCCTTCAGAATCAGTCTGAAGAAAGGTCCCGACCCGAAACGTCAGGGTCGACCAGCGATCGCCGTACACTAGCACTATCTCGCACACACCAGGGGCAGTTTACAATTTTCACTGAAGCCAATTAGCCGACAACCCTGTATGTCTTTGAGATGAGGGAGGGAAACCAAATGACCAGGAAGAAACTGACACATGGAGAACGTGCAAACTCCACACAGACAGCACCCGAGGTCAGGATCGAACCCGGGTCCCTGGCGCTGTGAGGCAGCAACTCTACAGCTGCGCCTTTGTTCTGCCAAAGGTAGACACATAGTGCTGGAGTAACTCAGCGGGACAGGCAGCATCTCTGGAGAGAAGGAATAGGCGACGTTTCAGCTCGAGACCAAAGATACTAGAAGAACAAGATAGACCACTCGACCCTAAAAACCGTAGTACGTCACGGCGCCATTTTAGTTGGCAGAAACTTGCAGAAACATTTTAAAAGAAAAATAACAAAAATTTGTGAATTGATAGATGAGATATATTCTGCATTTTAATGGTATCATCACATATACTGTTCCCCCAAAACACTGATTACACTGCGAGAGGCAGAGCGAACGGCGGGTTTTGCTTACTAAAATGGCGGACGTTACGCTCCTTTGCGTACTACACTTCAGTATAGGCGATTTCAACGGAGTGGTCCATCTTGCTCCTCTGGTATCTTTGGTCGAGACCCTCCGTTGGCTTCTAGATTATTAAACTTGAAAATTACCAACAAATCTTTCGCTAGTGATTCCTCATTGTAATTGCTAGCAGAAAGCCTTTTATGTACTGGTAAATAATTAATCCCCAATGCACTGCTGCAAATAGTCATTGGTAATTCTCTAATTACACTCAGCTGTAACCTTCCCTTCTGCAGGCATGTCTTGGAAATCCATGTCTACAAGCAGATCACACTGGGTGCTCCTGCCAACTGTGACTACCCAGTCAGAGTACATGGATGGAAGCTGATAAATATATTTCGCACTTCAGCGAAATTCACTTCACTTCCTCAGTCACTAGTGTAGGACAGCGTGGTGGCGCAGCAGTAGAGTTGCTGCCTCACAGCGCCAGAGACCCGGGTTCCATCCCAACTACGGGTGCTGTCCGTACGGAGTTTGTACGTTCTCCCCGTGACCAGCGTGGCTTTTCTCCAACAACTTCGGTTTCCTCCCACTCTCCAAAGACGTGCAGGTTGGTCGGGTGCTGGGCAGTCCTGATCCACCTCTTTGGAGAACCTTGGACTATCTTTGATCGGACTTTTAGTTTAAGAAGTGTAAGAAAATAACTGTAGATGCTGGTACAAATCGAAGGTATTTATTTCACAAAATGCTGGAGTAACTCAGCGGGCCAGGCAGCATCTCAGGAGAGCAGGAATGAGTGACGTTTCGGATCGAGACCCTTCTTCAGACTGATGGCAGGGGGGGCGGGACAAAGGGCTTTTAGTTTAATTTAGTTTAGAGATACAGCGCGGAAACAGGCCCTTACGGCCCACAGGGTCCGCGTCGCCCAGCGATGCCTGCACACTAACACTATCCTACACCCACCAGGGACAATTTTTACATTTGCCAAGCCAATTAACCTACAAACCTGCACGGCTTTGGAGTGTGGGAGGAAACCGAAGATCTCGGAAAAAACCCACGCAGGTCACGGGGAGAACGTACAAACTCCGTACAGACAGCGCCCGTAGTCGGGATGGAACCCGGGTCTCTGACGCTGCAAGCGCTGTCAGACAGCAACTCTGCAGTTTTAAATCAAAGGTAGACACAAAAATGCTGGAGTAGCTCAGCGGGTCAGGCAGCATCCCGAAACGTCACCCATTCCTTCTCTCCCGAGATGCTGCCCGACCCGTTGAGCTACTCCAGCATTTTGTGCCTACCTTCACTATTTAGTGTTGTGGGACCTGCAAATTAAAACTATCACTGAGGTAAAGGTGTGTAGTGGGAATGTTCTCGGTGTGGTTCAAGTGTGGGGTAATTTGTCACAGTGAACAATATAATTTAGACATGCAATTAGATGGAAACTGAATAAATATCTGCAATAGAGTGGGATGAGAGAGAGAGAGAGAGAGAAAGAGAGAGAGCTTTGTGATGAGTCATGAAATTAGTGTGCGTCTGCTTCTGAAACAAATCTGCTCAAATATTTACTGTATCGATGTAATGAGAAACTTTGTGTAAAATGGAACCAAACGAATGTACATCCGACAGGCTGTATATTCCCCGAAGCTCCAAAACTAAAATTAAGTGCCACGTGTTTTCTCGACATTTGCAACATAAAGTGTTCAATAAACCAACCCGACCAAGATCACTGGAATATTGGAAGTGTAAGCTGGGAAAAAGAAATTAGAGGGCCAGAGGGTCATCATCATTCAGCATGGAAACAGGCCCTTCGGCCCAGCTGGCCCATGCTGACCAAGATACCCCATCTGCGCTCGTCAGCAGCAACTGAACCATCCTACCCCCATCCAGAGAGCAGTCGTGAACTACCATCTGCCTCATTGGAGACCCTTGGACTCTCTTTGATCGGACTTTACTGGCCTTATCTTGCACTGAATATTATTCACGTTCTTCCCTTTGTCATGTATCTATCCTTGTTCATCAGTCGCTGAAAGTAAGCATGCAGGTACAGCAGGCAGTGAAGAAAGCTAATGGCATGTTGGCCTTCATATTGAGAGTTGAGTTGAGTACAGGAGCAAAGAGGTACTTCTGCAGTTGTACAGGGCCCTAGTGAGACCGCACCTGGAGTACTGTGTGCAGTTTTGGTCTCCAAATTTAAGGAAGGACATTCTTGCTATTGAGGGAGTGCAGCGTAGGTTCACGAGGTTAATTCCCGGAATGGCAGGACTGTCATATGTTGAAAGACTGGAACGACTGGGCTTGTATACACTGGAATTTAGAAGGTATTTAAACCAGCATCTGCAGTTTTCTTTCAAACTGGAATTTAGAAGGATGAGAGGGGATCTTATTGAAACATTTAAGATTATTAAGGGATTGGACACGCTAAAGGCAGGAAACATGTTCCTGATGTTGGGGGAGTCCAGAACCAGGGGCCACAGTTTAAGAATAAGGTGTAGGCCATTTAAATGGAGATGAGGAAAAACCTTTTCACCCAGAGAGTTTTGAATCTGTGGAATTCTCTGCCTCAGAAGGCAGTAGAGGCCAATCCTCTGGATGCTTTCAAGAGAGAGTTAGATAGAGCTCTGAAAGATAGCGGACTTAGGGGATATGGGGAGAAGGCAGGAACGGGGTACTGATTGTGGATGATCAGCCACGATCACAGTGAATGGCGGTGCTGGTGTGAAGGGCCGAATGGTCTCCTCCTGCACCCATTGTCTATTGTCTCTACATTGTGAATGGCTCGATTGTAATCATGTAGTCTTTCCGCTGACTGGATAGCACGCAACAAAAGCTTAACTAGTCCCCCTTGCCTGCGTTTGGCCCATATCCCTCTAAATCTTTTCTATCCATGTACCTGTCCAATTCAATGTTGTTATAGTCGCTGCCTCAGCTACCTCCTCTGGCAGCTCGTTCCATACACCCACCACCCTCTATGTGAAAAATGTTGCCCTCAGATTACCATTAAATAATATAATAATAATAATATTCATTTATTGTCATTGCAACGAGTACAACGAAATTAAAAAATAGCCAATCCTGACGGTGCGTACAAACATATATGCAATAAATGCAAAAACAAGTAAATACATAAATACAATTAAATACAATTATATTAAGTACAAGATTTTTTAACGGTGTTGCCTAGTGCAAAGGTAGTGTTCTGTTCTCGTATGGCCCTGGGGTAAAAACTGTTCTTAAGTCTGTTTGTTCGGGATTTGATCGACCTGAAACGTCGACCAGAGGGCAGATGAACAAACAGACGGTGGCCGGGGTGGGATGGATCTTTTATTATTTTGCCTGCTCTACTGAGGCAGCGTAGTCTGAACAGGTGCTCCAGGGAGGGCAGTGAGCAGCCGATGATCTTCTGGGCCGTCGTGATGACCCTCTGAAGGGCCTTCCTGTCCTTTTCTGAGCAGCTGGCATACCATGTGGTTATACAGTATGCCAGCACACTCTCGATGGAGCAGCGATAGAAGGACAACATGAGCTTCTCCTGCAGGTTGGTTTTCCTGAGGATCCTCAGGAAGTGGAGTCTCTGCTGTGCCTTCTTTACTGTGGTGATGGTGTTGGTAGACCAGGTAAGATCCTCTGCGATGTGCGTACCCAGGAACCTGAAAGCTGGTACCCTTTCCACACAGACCCCATTGATGTAGAGTGGGTCGTAATCTCCACTGGTTTTTCTAAAGTCAATTATAAGTTCCTTTGTTTTGGAGGAGTTCAGGACCAGATTGTTCACTGAACACCATGCTGCCAGCCTTTGGATTTCATCCCTATAGGCTGTCTCATCTCCTTCTGAGATGAGTCCAACCACAGTCGTGTCATCCGCGAACTTGAACGTATATCCTCTGGAACTTGATTCCCCTACACTGGATAAAAGACTGCGTCCACCCTATATATTCCCCTTATGGTCTTTTCACCTCTATAAGATTACTCCTCATCATCCTGTGCTTCAAGGAATTTAATCCTCGCCTGCCCCACCTCTCCTGATATCAGAGTAGCCATCAGGGTGGTCACGGTGGCGCAGCGGTAGAGTTGCTGCCTTACAGCGAATGCAGCGCCGTAGACCCGGGTTCCATCCCGACTACGGGCGCCGTCTGTACGGAGTTTGTACGTTCTCCCCGTGACCTGCGTGGGTTTTGTCCGAGATCTTCGGTTTCCTCCCACACTCCAAAGACGTCCAGGTTTGTTGGTTAATTGGCTTGGTAAATGTAAAAATTGTCCCTCGTGTGTGTAGGATATTGTTAGTGTGCGGGGATCGCTGGTCGGCGCGGACCCGGTGGGCCGAAGGGCCTGTTTCCGGTATCTCTAAACAATGAAGCGCAGGTACAATGACAATCTTGCTATACACAAAATGCTGGAGTAACTCAGCGGGTCAGGCAGTATCTCAGCAGAGAAGGAATGGGTGACGTTTCAGGTCGAGACCCTTCTTCAGACTGATCCCATGACAATCTTGCTTGCAGCAGCCACACATGCACATAGAATCGGACAACGAAGAAACATAAATTATAAATAAACTACACGTAAATCGTGCAAGACTAAAAACAAATCATCAGTGCGAAACACAATTAGACAAATAAACAAGTCCATGGTAGTTCTAGAGGTGTTCCAGTGTGTTCTGATGTTGAGGTAGGATTATGGTTTCATGATCCTCTTAGATTGGTTTAGTTTAGTTTAGTTTCGAGATACAGCGCGGAAACAGGCCCTTCGGCCCACCGGGTTTGCACCGACCAGCGATCCCCGCACATTAACACTATCCTACACACTAGGGACAATTTATAATTATACCAAACCAATTAACCACACTTCAATCTGTATCGCTTTGGGGTGTGGGAGGAAACCGGAGCATCCGGAGAAAACCCACGCGGTCACGGGGAGAACGTACATACTCCATACAGACAGCACCCGTAGTCAGGATGGAACCCGGGTCTCTGGCGCTGTGAGGCAGCAACTCTACCGCTGTGCCACCGTGCCGCCCTGACCTTATTGTATAATAAAGTCTCTTGAGAGAATGAAAGATCTCTGCTTCAATTAGTATTTTCCACCGGCATATTTGAAGTGCAGACACTCGTGTTTGAAGCAATTGCAGTACCTATTTGCACGCACGTTCATGAGTGATAGGGGCAGAATTATGCCATTTGGCCCATCAAGTCTACTCCGCCATTCAATCACGGCTGATCTATCTCTCCCTCCTAACCCCATTCTCCTGCCTTCTCCCCATAACCCCTGACACCCGTACTAATCAAGAATCTATCTATCTCTGCCTTAAAAATATCCACTGGCTTGTCCTCCACAGCCATCTGTGGCAAATAATTCCACAGATTCATCACCCTCTGACTGAAGAAATTTCTTCTCATCTCCTTCCTAAAGGAACGTCCTTTAATTCTGTGGCTGTGGCCTCTGGTCCTAGACTCTCCCACTAGTGGAAACATCCTCTCCACATCCACTCTACCCAGGCCAAGGATTTAGCCCTGGGACAAACATTAGTTTGATATCAGGTGCGTTCATGTTCATCTGTGAGAAAGGTACCTATGGATGTTTTGTAAATACCTGTGCACTAGTTTCAGACTTCAGCACCATTACCGCTGGTCCACCCTGCCATCGTGATCTTATTATATAATCGAGTAGACACAAAATGCCGGAGAACTCAGCGGGTCAGGCAGCATCTCAGGAGAGAAGGAATGGGTGACGTTTCGGGTCGAGACCCTTCTTCAGACTAATGTCAGGGGAGGGGGCAGGTCAAAGATAGGATGCAGTAGGAGACAGGAAGACAGTGGGAGAAATGGGAAGGGGGAGGGGACAGAGAGGGACAGAGGAGCTATCTGAAGTTAGAGAAGTCAATGTTCATACCGCTGGGGTGTAAGCTGCCCAAGCGAAATATGAGATGCTGTTCCTCCAATTTGTAGTGGGCCTCACTATGACAATGGAGGAGGCCCATGTCAGAAAGGTCAGACTGGGAGTGGGAGGAGGAGTTGAAGTGCTAAGCCACCGGGAGATCAGGTTGGTTAAGGCGGACTGAGCGAAGGTGTTGAGCGAAACGATCACCGAGCCTGCGTTTGGTCTCGCCGATGTAGAGACGTTGACATCTAGAGCAGCGGATACAATAGATGAGGTTGGAGGAGGTGCAGGTGAACCTCTGCCTCACCTGGAAAGACTGTTTGGGTCATTGGATGGAGTCAAGGGGGGAGGTAAAGGGACAGGTGTTGCATCTCGTGCGGTTGCAGGGGAAAGTGCCCGGGGATGGGGTGGTTTGGTTGGGAAGGGACGTGTGGACCAGGGAATTACGGAGGGAACGGTCTCTGCGGAAAGCAGAAAGGGGAGGGGATGGGAAGATATGGCCAGTAGTGGGATAGTCCATTATAGATATTCCATTATAGATGAGGCTCTCACTAGGGTCTCCTCTACATCCCTCAGCTCCGCTCTTGCTCCCAGTCTCCCCATTCATAACAAGGATAGAGTTGCCCTTGTCCTCACCTTCCACCCCATCAGCCAGCGTATCCAACAAATCATCCTCCAACATTTCCGTCACCTCCAATGGGATCCCACTACTGGCCATATCTTGGCACTCAATGTTATTCCCTTTATCCTGAGTCTGTAAACTATGGATGGCTCGATTGTAATCATGTGCCGTCCTTCCACTGACTGGATAGCACACAAAAGCCTTTTACTGTATATCGGTACATGTGACAATAAACTAACCTAAACCCAAGATAGACACAAAATGCTGGAGTAACGCAGCGGGTCAGGCAGCATCTCTGGAGAGAAGCAATGGGTAACGTTTCAGGTCGAGACTCTTCTTCAGACTAAACCCAAGATTGGCATAAATTGCCGTTCAGTGTTTAATGAAGAGTAAAGGTTATGAAATAACTCACACTTTTCTTCAATGCATAGTGAAACAGCAAAAGTAATAGATTGAGTTATGCACTGTGCTATCAAGCACCAGTCACCAATAACTGGTGGAGCTGCTGTTCGATCTTGACCCTGGAAACTGTCTGTGTGGAGTTCTTCTGTACGGTTCTGAACCTCTTGCCTGATGGGAGAAGGGAGAAGAGGGAGCGACTGGTTCCTTGATTGTGCTGCTGGCCTATCCTCTGGGTGCTCCGGTTTCCTCCCACATCCCAAAGACATGCGGATTTGTAGGTTAATTGGCCCTCTGTAAATTGCCCCTAGTGTGTAGGGAGTGGGTGAGAAAATGGGGTAACAAAGAACTGGGGTGAACGGGTGATCAGTAGTCAGCACGGACTCGGTGGGCCGAAGGACCTGTTTCCACATTGCATCTCTAAACTAAACTGAACAGATAGTGTACACAGTAAAGGAAACCGAGTGCAGAAAATAACATTGCAATTTTCCATCTAACTTCAGTTTGATTTATAGACAATAGACAATAGATGCAGGAGGAGGCCATTCGGCCCTTCGAGCCAACACCGCCATTCAATGTGATCATGGCTGATCATCCACAATCAGTACCCCGTTCCTGCCTTCTCCCCATACCCCCTGGCTCCGCTATCATTAAGAGCTCTATCTAACTCTCTTGGAAGCATCCAGAGAATTGGCATCCACTGCCTTCTGAGGCAGAGAATTTCACAGATTTACAACTCTCTGACTGAAAAGGTTTTTCCTCATCTCCGTTCTAAATGGCCTACCCCTTATTCTTAAACTGTGGCCCCTGGTTCTGGACTCCCCCAAAATTGGGAACATGTTTCCTGCCTCTAGCATGTCTAATCCCTTAATAATCTTATATGTTTCTATAAGATCCCCTCTCACCTTCTAAATTCCAGTGTATACAAGCCTAGCCGCTCCAATCTTGCAGTCAGATTTCCAGTCAGAAACAATAGACAATAGACAATAGGTGCAGGAGTAGGCCATTCGGCCCTTCGAGCCAGCACCGCCATTCAATGTGATCATGGCTGATCATTCTCAATCAGTACCCCGTTCCTGCCTTCTCCCCTGACTCCGCTATCATTAAGAGCTCTATCTAGCTTTCTCTTGAAAGCATCCAGAGAATTGGCCTCCACTGCCTTCTGAGGCAGAGAATTCCACAGATTTACAACTCTCTGAGTGAAAAAGTTTTTCCTCATCTCCGTTCTAAATGGCCTACCCCTTATTCTTAAACTGTGGCCCCTGGTTCTGGACTCCCCCAACATCGGGAACAAGTTTTCTGCCTCTAATGTGTCCAATCCCTTAATAATCTTATATGTTTCTATAAGATCCCCTCTCATCCTTCTAAATTCCAGTGTATACAAACCCAGTCGCTCCAATCTTCCAGTCAGATTTCCAGACTGAAACAGTAGGTCTTTTTTTTCGAAGATAAACACAAAAAGCTGGAGTAACTCAGCGGGTCAGGCAGCATCTCTGGAGAGGAATAGGCAAAGTTTCAGGTCGAGACCTTCAGTCTTTTGTTTCCAATGGAGCCATCGCACTGATCAAGTCCATCTTCTCTCTCTTTGAAAGGTTTTTGCTGTTAACACTGAAGTATTGACTGGAGGATTATGAAAGTGGGTATTAGTCTTTTCAATTCTGTCAACTTCTATTGCTCGGATATAATTGTGAGGCTTTTCAATAAGTGGAACATTGGAAAGGATCAGATTACACGACTGGAACACAATCTGATAAGAGTGTGCCATCTCGTCCGCTGTTTCATGAAAGCCAAATCACAATAATAATCCCTGCTTTCATGAATTATCTTTCACTGCCATCAGATCCATAAAACACAGTTTAATTCCCCAAAGAATTTGCTAACTCTTTATCGAATCTACCACTTGAAGTAGTGGTTAGTTTGTGAGGGATATAAAAGATAAGGCACCGTGCACAGCGATAGAGTTGCTGCCTCACAGCGCCGGAGACCTGGGTTCAATACCGACTACGGGTGCTGTCTGTGCGGAGTTTGTACGTTCTCCCCGTGAGCTTTCTCCGGGATCTTCGATTCCCTCCCACACTCAGAGACGTGCAGGTTTGTAGGTTAATAGGCTTGGTAAATGTAAAATTGTCCCCAGTGTGTGTAGGATAGTGTTAGTGTGCGGGGATCGCTGGTCGGCGTGGACCCGGTGGGCTGAAGGGCCTGTTTCCATGCTTTATCTCCAAACTAAACTAAATAAGGAATAGGTGTGGATTAGGATTCCCAGCTGAAGACTATGGTAAGGGAGATTTAATGTCTCAACCTTTTTGCATTTAGAGTCTTATCATATCATATCATATCATATATCTACAGCCGGAAACAGGCCTTTTCGGCCCTCCAAGTCCGTGCCGCCCAGTGATCCCCGTACATTAACACTATCCTACACCCACTAGGGACAATTTTTACATTTACCCAGCCAATTAACCTACATACCTGTACGTCTAGACCAACTGAACCCATTGGGCCCAAACCTCTCCTGCATTGGTGCAGCACCCTCTCCTCCCCCCCTCCCCTCTCCCCCTCTCCCCTCCCCCTCCTGCTCCCCCCCCTCCCTCCCCCTCCCCTCCCCCTCCTGCTCCCCCCCCTGCTCCCCCCCACCCCCTCCCTCCACAATGAAAAGAAGTTTCATTGAAATCGGTGTTATATTTTTTAAGTTATTCACATTTTAAAGTTCAAATCTATCTCCTAGGGAGGGAGGGGGAAGGGAGGATAAGGGGGTTTGAGGTGGATGGAGTGGAGGGGAAGGGGGAGGGGAAGGGGAGGGGACGGGAGGTGGAGGGGGAGAGGAGGGTGCTGCAGCAATGCAGGAGAGGTTTGGGCCCAAGGGGTCCACTTGGTCTAGTGTATATATATATACTAGACCAAGTGGACCCGTTAGGCCCAAACCTCTCCTGCATTGGTGCAGCACCCTGTCCTCTCCCCTCAACCCCCCCTCCCCTCTCCCTTCTCCCCCACTCCCCTCCTCCCTTCCTCCTCCCTTCCTCCTCCCTGCTCCCCTCCCCTCCCCTCCTTTTAAACTTTAAAATGTGAATAACTTTTAAAATATAACACCGATTTCAATAAAACTACTTGCATTATCACTAAAGTGACAATGGTGAGTAAGGTGGGCCTAAAATTGTCGGGCTATCGTGTACCGTTTTGGCTGAAGTTCAGTCACAAACAAGATAACAAACGAGTTTTAGTATATAGATGAGTTATATGGACGTATGAGTGTGTGTATATATATATATATATATATGTGCGTGTGTGTGTGTCAATGTATGTATGTACTGTATGTATGTATATGTTTGTCGGAAGGAACTGCAAATGCTGGTTTAAATCGAAGATAAACCTAAAATGCTGGAGTAACTCAGCGGGTCAGGCAGCATCTCTGGAGAGAAGGAATGGGTGACGTTGCGGGTCGAGACCCTTCTTCAGACTGATTTCAGGGGGAGTTGGCGGTACAAAGATAAGATGTAGTTGGAGACAGTAAGACTGGTGGGAGAACTGGGAAGGGGGAGAGAGGGAAAGCAAGGGCTACTTGAAGTTAGAGAAGTCAATGTTCATACCGCTGGGGTGTAAGCTGCCCAATATGAGGTGCTGTTCCTCCAATTTGCGCTGGGCCTCACTCTGACAATGGAGGAGGCCCAGGACAGAGAGGTCAGTGTGGGAGTGGGAGGGGGAGTTGACGTACTGAGCAACCGGTGTGATGTTTGATTTTATGTTTGACTCTAGGATTCTGGGACTATGTTTAACTGGATGACTCTATGACTCCAGGACACTGGGACTCTACGACAGTGTTCTGGCAGCTTCAGAATCACTTTCCCCTAATTGCAGTTAATTGGCATTCATGAGAGCATGAGCTGTTTAATAACAGCGCGTACATTTGTCTTTGGGTAATCGTACCTTGTCCAAGTGACCTGGGCATTGATGATATGTTGGAAGAGGGCTAGTGAGAGCAGAGGGATTGTTACTGCATGTGTGACATGCACTTTGCAAAAAACATTCACTAAATACCACACAATAAATCTCGCCGGAAAACTTGCTACTAAAGAGTAGGCCGGATATAAAACTGATTTAAAGCTGAGGGTATTGACAAGAGGTTAATTTTTTACACTGAGAGGAAGTCAGATGTAGCCTCTCCCACACTGGTATTATGCCACCAATCATCCCCATCAATATTAATAATCCACACGCGTATATATTTTGCAAAGGATCTGAAACTTGCAAATGTGGAAGAGAGCGAGGGAGATATTAAGGAACAGATTGGTGAAACAGGCTTGATAACGTTTAGTACAGAGAATCGAATGGCATTTCTTTAGTTTAGTTTTGAGATACATGTACAACGCGGAAACAGGCCCCTTTGGCCCGCCGAATCCGCGCCGACCAGCGATCCCCGCACACTAACACTACCCTACACACACTAGGGACAATTTGCAATTATACCAAGCCAATTAACATGCAAACCTGCACATCTTTGGAGTGTGGGAGGAAACCGAAGATCTCGGAGAAATCCACGCAGGTCACGGGGAGAACGTACAAACTCTGTGCAGACAGTACCCCTAGTCGTGATTGAACCCGGGTCTCTGGCGCTGTGAGGCAGCGACTCTACCGCTGCGCCATCGTGCCGCCCTATGGTTTAAGGATGCAGCATGGAAACAGGCCCTTCGGCCCGCCGAGTCCACGCCGACCATTGATCACCCGTTCACTCTAGTTCTGTTATCCCACTTTCTCATCCACTCCTGCACACTGGGGGCAATTTACAGAGGGGCCGATTAACCTACAAACCCGCACGTCTTTGGGATGTGGGAAGAAACCGGAGCACCCGGAGGAAACCCACGCAGTCACAGGTTGAGCATGCAAACTCCACACAGGCAGCGCCCGAGATCAGGATCGAACCGGGGTCTCCGGCGCGGTGAGGCAGTGGCTCTACCACCTTCGAGTGAGTGGATACCCGATGGTCAGCATGGCCTCGCTGGGCTGAAGGGCCTGTTTCCATGCTGTGTCGCTCCGTGACTCCACGATTCCATGAAAAGTATTGGGTTGGGAAAAATGAGAAGATAAATAAAAGAAAGCAATTTTAAATTAGCTGTGGGAACAGGATTGCGAGGATGCGTGTTTGTAATTAGAAGATGACAAACCAGCTTGAGATGACAGTTCAAGTACAATTGCATCCATTAAGCCCCTGTCCCACTTAGGCGATTGTTTAGGTGACTACAGGTGACGAGGCCGTGTCCACACGGTTGTCGGGGTGAGGCCTGTACGGTCGTGAGTCGTCTCCAAAGAGTCGCAGCGTTTTTCTGGTCGCCACTGGATTTTGAAATGTTCAAACATTTCTGGCGCCTGTTGGTTTGACGCCAATGACGTCTCCTGACGGGGGCGCTGCGTAGGTTGTCGCCAGGTTGTCGCCGGTGCTGACTTCGGTGAATTCCATTGGCGACGACCTACGTCAGGTACCGGCGCCAAAACCAGAGGGCACAATGACGTGAATTGTCTTCAGTCGTAGCTTGTCGCGGGTAGACGTAGGTTGACTTCGGTTGCCGCCTGTGCGGTCGTAGGTTGTCGTAGGTGGACGTCGTAAGTCGTGACGATTGGGTCGCCGGTTGTCGGTAGCTTGCCGTAGCTTGACGTCGACTAGGTGGTAGGTTGTTGCAGCTTGTCGTAGACATTGTCGTGGGGGGGGTCCAGTCGCCGGTGTTTCGCCGACCTGCTACGACAATGAGAGTCGCCGGCAGTCGCCTAAAAAATCGCCTGAGTGGGACAGGTCCCTTTACATTACTGAGGAGAGCAAGTTATACTGGGGCGGTGAGGTGCTGATTAAGCTACAGCTGGATACTGTGTATGGGAATAACGACATACATTGATGGGCAGAGATTTACACATAACCCAACTGTCCCCAACACTTCTTTGTATGGCTATTTCCGTCAAACACTTTAACTCCCCTTCCCATTCCCTGACCTTGTAGATGCTGGTTTACACCGAAGGTAGACACAAAATGCTGGAGTAACTCAGCGGGTCAGGCAGCATCTCTGGAGAGAAGGAATGGGTGACGTTTCGGGTCGGGACCCTTCTTCAGACTGAGAGTCAGAGGAGAGGGAGACACAGAGATAAGGAAGTGTAAGGAGTGAAAACATGACATCAAAAGAGATGTGATCAAGGAAAATGTAGAATAGATATCCATCCCACACTGACCTTACTGTCCTCAGCTAACAATGGCCTGTTTCCTTTATCATCATTACTTTTTGCGTATCTTTCATTCATTTGTTCTATATCTCTCTATGTCACTGTCTACATCTCTCGTTTCCCTTTCCCCTGACTCTCAGTCTGAAGAAGGGTCTCGACCCGAAACGTCACCCATTCCTTCTTTCCAGAGATGCTGCCTGACCCGCTGAGTCACCCCAGCATTGTGTGTACTCACATACACACACACGCACACAGACATATAAACACGCACACATAAACACACACACGCGCACACACACACACACACACACATACAGACACACACACATGCACACATAAACATACACACACGAACACACACACAGACATACATATACGCAAATACACACACGCATAAACACACACACACACAAAACAGACACACACACACAAAAAGACAGACACATACACACAGACATATATACACACACACAAACAAATACACATAGACATATATACACACACACACACACACATATACACACACAAACATATACACACACATAGACATATATACACACACACACAAACACACATAAACATACACACACACACACATTCATCTACGCACAACACACACACACACAAATACACACATAGACATACACACACACACGGGCACACACACAGATACACTCACACACACACAACAGGTATCTGCAGACTTTGGGAAGTAGTGCTGGGCTCAGTGCGTTTGAAGGCTTCTCTGTTGCTTGGTTATTAAGTGCTACTTGGTCTGCGGATAATTGATTTTCTTTTCAGCATCATCCGTTGTGAATAACTGATATTGTGTTGCTACGGCAACCCTCTTCACAAAGATCTTGCAGCTTTATCTGTTTGTGGTCCTGGAGCCACTGTCAGGCCTCTGGGGGCAACAATCTACAGGGATGTTTCAAGGAGTGAGGAGGAGAATTTCAGAAGGACAATCACCAGAATTGTTCTTCAGCCGACTTATCTTAGTTCATTTCAATTTATTGTCACGTGTACCGAGGTACAGTGAAAAGCTTTTGTTGCATGCTAGCCTGTCAGTGGAGAGACAATACATGATAACAATCGAGCCATTTACAGTGTACAGATACATGATAAAGGAATAACGTTTAGCGCAAGGTAAAGCCAGCAAAGTCCAATCAAGGATAGTCCGAGGGTCACCAATGAGGTAGATAGTAGTTCAGCACTGCTCTCTGGTTGTGGTAGGATGGTTCAGTTGCCTGATAACAGCTGGGAAGAAACTGTCCCTGAATCTGGAGGTGTGCGTTTTCACACTTCTGTACCTCTTGCCCGATGGGAGAGGGGAGAAGAGGGAGTGGCCGGGGTGAGACTGGTCCCTGATTGTGCTGCTGGCCTTGCCGAGGCAGCGTGAGGTGTAGATGGAGTCAATGGGAGGGAGGTTGGTTTGTGTGATGGTCTGGGCTGCGTCCACAATTCTCTGCAATTTCTGGCGGTCTTGGATGGAGCTGTTCCCTAACCGTGCTGAGATGCATCCCGATAAACTGTTTTCTACGGCCACAGTTTAAGAATAAGGGGTAGGCCATTTAGAATGGAGATGAGGAAAATCTTTTTCACCCAGAGAGTTGTGAATCTGTGGAATTCTCTGCCTCAGAAGGCAGTGAAGGCCAATTCTCTGGTCGCTTTCAAGAGAGAGTTAGATAGAGCTCTTAAAGATAGGGGAATCAAGGGATATAGGGAGAAGGCAGGAACAGGGTACTGATTGTGGATGATCAGCAATGATCACAGCGAATGGAGGTGCAGGCTCGAAGGGCCGAATGGCCTCCTCCTGCACCTATTGTCTATTGTGCATCTGTTGAATGCTTCAAGACTTCAACTCTGACCAACAAAGCTGGAGGCCGTTAATGATATTCCACTCTGGCTACAGTCTATTAAAATAGGTTTCATTTTTGTTTTTACTTCATCAAGCATGTCCATGAGAAATGAGTGAAAACAAAAATCTTTTCTTCATGTTTGATTACTGAGAACTATTGGGCAAAATATCGGTAGTAAAGAAAGCAAACTCAATGCCAGCATTTATTTCGAGAGGGCTTGTATACAAAAACAGGGACGTAATGCTGTGGCTCTACAAGGCGCTGGTCAGGCTGCATTTGGAGTATTGTGAGCAATTCTGGCCACCATATCTGAGGAAGGATGTGCTGGCTCTGGAGAGGGTCCAGAGGAGATTTACGAGAATGATCCCAGGAATGAGTGGGTTAACCTATGATGAGCGTTTGTCGGCACTGGGCCTGTACTTGCTGGAGTTTAGAAGAATGTGGGGGGACCTTGCGGGCTGAAGGGCCTGTTTCTGTGCTCGGGTTGCCAACTATCTCGCTCGCAAATACGGGATAAGGTGACGTCACCGCCCCACGCCACCTCACCCAGCCAGCAGCCACGTGCTCCCGCTCCACCAATGGCGGCCGCCCGGGCCGGGAGGCGGGTTGCTACGCAACCTCCGGCAGGCGAACACACTCGGCCCCGCTCCCCGAACACACTCCGTTAGCCTACACTCTCCGGGCCCACAGCGGCCCCTTGGCCTACAGTGTCGGGGCCTACAGTGTCCAGGCCTACAGTGTCGTAGCCTACAGTGTCCGTGCCTACAGTGTCGGTGCCTACAGTGTCCGTGCATACAGTGTCGGGGCCTACAGTGTCCAGGCCTACAGTGTCGGGGCCTACAGTGTCCGTGCCTACAGTGTCGGTGCCTACAGTGTCCGTGCATACAGTGTCGGGGCCTACAGTGTCCAGGCCTACAGTGTCCGGGCCTACAGTGTCGGGGCCTACAGCGGCCCCCGGGCCTACAGTGACCGGGCCTACAGTGTCGGGGCCTACAGCAGCCCCCGGGCCTACAGTGTCGGTGCCTACTGTGTCGGTGCCTACAGTGTCGGGGCCTACAGTGTCCGTGCCTACAGTGTCGGGACATACAGTATCCAGGCCTACAGTTTTCGGGCCTACAGTGTCTGGGCCTACAGTGTCGGGGCCTACAGCAGCCCCCGGGCCTGCAGTGTCCGTGCCTACAGTGTCGGGGCCTACAGCAGCCCCCGGGCCTACAGTGTCGGGGCCTACAGTGTCCGGGCCTACTGCAGCCCCCGGGCCTACAGTGTCGGGGCCTACAGTGTCGGGGCCTACAGCAGCCCCCGGGCCTACAGTGCACGTACCTACAGTGTCGGGGCCTACAGTGTCCAGGCCTACAGTGTCCGGGCCTACAGTGTCCGTGCCTACAGTGTCCGTGCCTACAGTGTTGGGGCCTACAGTGTCCGGGCCTATAGTGTCGGGGGCCTACAGTGTCCGGGCCTAAAGCATCCGGGCCTACAGTGTCCGGGCCTACAGTGTCCGTGCCTACAGTGTCCGGGCCTACAGTGTCGGGGCCTACAGCGGCCCTTGGGCCTAATACGGGACAAGGGCGGTCCCGTACGGGATTAACTAATTTAGCCCAAAATACGGTATATCCCGTCTAATACGGGACAGTTGGCAACCCTACTGTGCTGTACTGTTCTATGCTCATCCTTCTTATTGACTTCAGCAGTACTGATTACAATCGCCTCCCGTGTTAATAACACCTATCTTGGCTTGGACTTGATCATTCTTTTTAATTATCACTGAATTAAAATCCAGGAACACCTTCCTACATCTTTGCAGATACATATTTACCACATTAAACATTAAATGCCTCCTTTGTGAGTAAGACTCACATCCTTTTGGTGAAATAACAAAGCCTACTCAAAGACAGACACAAAAAGCTGAGGTAACTCAGCGGGTCATGCAGCATCTCTGGGCAGCATGGTGGCAAAGCGGTAGAGTTGCTGCTTTACAGCGCCAGAGAGCCGGATTCGATCCCGACTACGGGTGCTGTCTATACGGAGTTTGTACGTTCTCCCCATGACCTGCATGGGTTTCCCCCAAGATCTTCGGTTTCCTCCCACACTCCAAAGACGTACAGGTTTGTAGGTTACAAGTGGTTTGGTATAAGTGTAAATTGTCCCTTAGTATGTGTAGGATAGGGTTGAATGTGCAAGGATCGCTGGTCGGTGCGGACTCGGTGGGCCGAAGGGCTAGTAACGTGACTTTGTGTGTTAGTGTGGGGTAATCGCTGGTCAGACAGTGGGCTGATGGGTCTGTTTCCGCACAGTATCTCGAAACTAAGCTAAACTAAACGTAAATGCAGGTATATACAAAATGCTGGAGTAACTCAGTGGGTCAGGCAGCACTCCAGCATTTTGTGTCTCGACCCGAAACGTCACCCATTCCTTCTCTCCAGGGATGCTGCCTGACCGACTGAGTTCATCAGTCACTGAAAGGAAACATGCAGGTACAGCAGGCAGTGAAGAAACCCAATGGAGTGTTGGCCTTCATAACAAGAGGAGTTGAGAATAGGAGCAAAGAGGTCCTTCTGCAGTTGTACAGGGCCCTAGTGAGACTGCACCTGGAGTACTGTGTGCAGTTTTGGTCTCCAAACTTGAGGAAGGACATTCTTGCTATTGAGGGCGTGCAGCGTAGGTTCACTAGGTTAATTCCCTGAATGGCGGGACTGTCGTAGGTTGAAAGACCGGAGCAAGGCTTGTATACTCTGGAATTTAGAAGGATGAGAGGGGATCTTATTGAAACATATAAGGTTATTAAGGGATTGGACACACTAGAGGCAGGAAACATGTTCCCGATGTTGGGGGAGTCCCGAACCAGGGGCCACAGTTTAAGAATAAGGGGTAGGCCATTTAGAACAGAGATGAGGAAAAACTTTTTCACCCAGAGAGTTGTGAAGCTATGGAATTCTCTGCCTCAGAAGGAATTCTCTGGATGCTTTCAAGAGAGAATTAGATAGAGCTCTTAATGACAGCGGAATCAAGGGATACGGGGAGAAGGCAGGAACGGGGTACTGATTGTGGATGATCAGCTATGATCACGGTGAATGGCGGTGCTGGCTCGAAGGGCCAAATGGCCTCCTCCTGCACCTATTGTCTATTGTCTATTGACCCGCTGAGTTACTCCAGCATTTTGTGTCTAACTTCGACTTAAACCAGCATCTGCAGTTTTTTTTCCTAAACATAAATGCAACTGTTTCTTCCCGGAAGGCATCTCTGACACATTCTATTGTCCATGCTATAGATATTGCCTTGATATTATGCTTGGTTGTAAGATTTACAAGTTCCATCACCAGGGACACTGGTGCGGTTTCCCATGTTAGAGATGAGATAGTCAACTTGAGGGAGAAAAGAATAGAAAGATAAGGTTAAAATGGGGATGGCAAACACAATAATATCTTGAGCAAAACACACAAAGTGCTGGAGGAACTCAAATGGGTCAGGCTGCATCTGTGGTGGGAATGGACAGGCAACGTTTCGGGTCAGGACCCTTCATTTCTCTCCCCTGCTACAATCAATCTGAGGAAGAATCCCAACTTGAAACATCGCCTGTCCATTTCCTCCACGGATGCTGCCTGGCCTGTTGAGTTCCTCAAGCATTTTGTGTTTTAGAGACGACAGATACAGTGTGGAAACAGGCCCTTCTTCTCTCTGAGTCCACGCCGACCATCAATGACCCAGGCACTAGTTCAATGTTTGACCACTTTTGCATCCTGCACACTAGGGGGCAATTTACACTAGCCGATTAACCTACAAACCTGCACGTCTTTGGGATGTGGAAGGAAACCGGAGCACCCGGAGAAAACTCATGGGGTCATAGGGAGAACGTACAAACTCCGTACAGACAGCACCCGTAGTCAGGATGGAACTCGGGTCTCTGGCGCTGTGAGGCAGCAACTCTACCGCTGCGCCACCTGTTGGTTTCGCCCAATTTGAGAACCTTCTTCAGTTGAAAGGTCTCGACCAGAAACGTCACCTATTCCTTTTCTCTAGAAATGCTGCCTGACCCGCCGAGTAACTCCAGATTTTTGTGTCTGTCTTTGTGTGAATGCACCTTTGGGTTGAAATAATGATGTAATTTTATAATCTATAAATGTTTGCCCAAGTGGATGGAGTCCTCTACAGGTCTATTCTGCCGCTACTGTACGGACACAAGTGGAGCTGCTGTTCAGTCAATATCATAGAAACATAGACAATAGGTGCAGGAGTAGGCCATTCGGCCCTTCGAGCCAGCACCGCCATTCAACATGATCATGGCTGATCATCCAAAATTACTACTCCATTCCTGCTTTCTCCCCATATCCCTTGATTCCCTTAGCCTCAAGAGCTCTATCTAACTCTCTCTTGAAAACATCCAGTGAATTGGCCTCCACTGCCTTCTGTGGCAGAGAATTCCACAGATTCACAACTCTCTGGATGAAAACGTTTTTTTCTCACCTCAGTTCTAAATGGCTGACCCCTTATTGTGGGGATTAGACCCAGATATTAGTTCCTGTGTATAAAATAGAGCTCTGGAGAGGCAAGAGCTTTAGTTTATTTTAGTTTAGTTTAGAGATACAGCGCGGAAACAGGCCCTTCGGCCCACCGAGTCTGCACTGACCAGCGATCCCCGCACAAGAACACTATCCTACACACACTGGGGATAATTTACACTTATAACAATTAACCTACAAACCAGTATGTATTTGGGGTGTGGGAGGAAACCGAAGATCTCGGAGAAGATCACGGGGAGAACGTACTAACTCCGTACAGACAGCACCCGTAGTCGGGATGGAACCCGGTTCTCCGGCGCTGCAAGTGCTGTAAGGCAGCAACTCTACCGCTGCGCCACCGTGCTGTTCCCTACGCCACCTGTTTATTAATGTGGCCATCAAAGCGATACTGCTTCTTAGGATAATTGTTTGTTCTCTTAATTCAACGAAGTAGTCACGATGTCAAATCAATCTCCGGTTTTCAATTAAAACGACGACAGACGCGATGTAAATTAAACTCAAGCAATTTTAAATTGTGATCTCTCAGATATGAATATGAAAGTTAATGATTTTGCTGCTTGCTTTCCCAGTCTGGGCTTGGATAAAACTGAACACGACTTAAAGGTGCAGAACTGCTGAGAATAGTGGGTTCTGGTCGCCCCATCATGGGAAGGATGTGGAGGCTTTGCAGAGGGTGCAGAAGAGGTTTACCTGATTGTTTAAGGAGGAACTGCAGGTGCTGTTTAAACCGAAGACAGACACAAAACGCTGGAGTAACTCAGCGGGTCAGGCAGCATCCCTGGAGAGAAGGAACAGGCGACGTTTTGGGTCGAGACACTTCTCAGATTGCTGGCAGGATTAAACATAGAAAATAGGTGCAGGAGGAGGCCATTTGGCCTTTCAAGCCAGCGCCGCCATTCATTGTGATCATGGCTGATCATCCACAATCAGTAACCCGTGCCTGCCTTCTCCCCATATCCCTTGAATGCACTAGCCCCTCGAGCTCTATCTAACTCTTTTTTAAAAGGGGGTATTAGCTACAAGGAGAGGCTGGACAAACTTGGATTGCTTTCTCTGGAACGCCCGAGGTTGAGGAGTGACCTGATGGAACATAAAATTATAGACAATAGGTGCAGGAGGAGGTCATTCAGCCCTTCGAGCCAGCATCGCCATTCAATGTGATCATGGCTGATCATTCACAATCAGTACCCCGTTCCTGCTTATCCCCAAACCCCATGACTCCGCTATCTTTAAGAGCTCTATCTAACTCTTGAAAGCATCCAGAGAATTGGCCTCCACTGCCTTCTGAGGCAGAGAATTCCACAGATTTACAACTCTCTGACTGAAAAAGTTTTTTCTCATCTCTGTTCTAAATGGCCTACCCCTTATTCTTAAACTGTGGCCCCTGGTCCTGGACTACCCCAACATTGGGAACATGTTTCCTGCCTCTAACGTGTCCAACCCCTTAATAATCTTATATGTTTCTATAAAATCCCCTCTCATCCTTCTAAATTCCAGTGTATACAAGCCTAGTCGCTCCAGTCTTTCAACATACGACAGATCCGCCATTCCGGGAATTAACCTAGTAAACCTACGCTGCACTCCCTCAATAGCAAGAATGTCCTTCCTCAAATTTGGAGAGGCAGAGATACGGTAGACAGTCAGAACCTTTTTCTCAGGATGGAAATGCTAAATATTAAAAGACATTTCCGTTAAGGTGAAAGGGGCACCGTTTAAAGGAGATATGCAGGGCAAGGTTTTTACACAGAGGGTGGTGGGTGCCTGGAATGCACTGCCAGGGGTGGTGGTGGGGGCAGGTACAGGAACTGCATATGCTGGTTTACAAAAAAAAGACATAAAGTGCTGGAGTAACTCAGCGGGTCAGGCAGCTTCTCTGGAGAACACGGATAGGTGATGTGTAGGAAGGAACTGCAGCTGCTGGTTTGTACCGAAGATAGACACAAAATGCTGGAGTAACTCAGCGGGACCCAACATTTAAGAAAAACATTCTTGCCATAGAGGGAGTACAGAGAAGGTTCACCAAATTGATGCCTGGGATGGCAGGACTTTCATATGAAGAAAGACTGGATAGACTCGGCTTGTACTCGCTGGAATTTAGAAGATTGAGGGGGGATCTTATAGAAACTTACAAAATTCTTAAGGGGTTGGACAGGCTAGATGCGGGAAGATTGTGTTCCCGATGTTGGGGAAGTCCAGAACAAGGGGTCACAGTTTAAGGATAAGGGGGAAGTCTTTTAGGACCGAGATGAGAACTTTTTTTTTCACACAGAGAGTGGCGAATCTGTGGAATTCTTTGCCACAGAAGGTAGTTGAGGCCAGTTCATTGGCTATATTTAAGAGGGAGTTAGATGTGGCCCTTGTGGCTAAAGGGATCAGGGGGTATGGAGAGAAGGCAGGTACGGGATACTGAGTTGGATGATCAGCCATTAACATATTGAATGGCGGTGCAGGCTCGAAGGGCCGAATGGCCTACTCCTGCACCTATTTTTTATGTTTCTATGTAAAAAGTTAGACAGGTACATGGATCGGACAGGTTTGGAGTTGTTTGGGAGTGTTACATTTAAGAAGCTTTGGGATAGTAATATAGATATGCAAGTGGGCCGAAGGGACTGTTCCTGTGTTGTACTGTTCTGTGTTCTTAAAGTGGCATGACGTGGAGAGAAAGAGCACTTGAAGATTTATTTCACCATTCAATACTGAACCATCTTATTAATAACGAAAGAATGGCCCTGAGCTACTAACAGCCTCATTGAAGACCCTCTGATTATCTTTAATCGGACTTTACTAAACTTTAATTGCACTAATATGATATTTTTGATACTGATATTTTTAAGGCAGAGATGGATAGATTCTTGATTAGTACGGGTGTCAGCGGTTATGGGAGAAGGCAGGAGAATGGGGTTAAGAGGGAGAGATAGATCAGCCATGATTGAATGGTGGAGAAGACTTGTAAATCTGTAGAGTTCTCTGCCTCAGAAGGCAGTGGAGGCCAATTCTCTGGATGCTATCAAGAGAGAGTTAGATAGAGCTCTTAATGATAGCGGAGTCAGGGGGTATGGGAAGAGGGCAGGAACGGGGTACTGATTGTGGATGATCAGCAATGATCACAGTGAATGGTGGTGCTGGCTCGAAGGGCCGAATGGCCTCATCCTGCACCTATAGTCTATTGATGGGCTGAATGGTCTAATTCTGCTCCTATCACTTATGAACTTATGAACTAAATGATTCTCTTTATCCTGTATCTGTACACTGTTGACGGCTCGATTGTAATCACGTTTAGTCTTTCCGCTGACTGGTTAGCACGCAACAAAGGCTTTTCACTGTACCTCGGTACACGAGACAATAAATGAAACTAAACTAATTTGCAAGCATAGTTTTTCTTGATCTTTTGATCTGTAATTTTTTACACTTGATTTAAAAGTAAGTGTCTGACCCAATCACTCTGTCATCTAAAAAAAGACCCTGTGCTGAAGTAATGGAGTGGGTCGGGCAGCCGTCTGACCCGCTGAGTTACTCCAGCGCATTGTGCCTTTTTTATAAACTCGCAACTGCAGTTCCTTGTATATAGAGTCATCGTGATACAGCGTGGAAACATCTCTGACCCTATAAGCCAGCAGCTCTACCAGCCCCTCTCTCCCCTCAGATGTTGGTTGACCCGTGAAATTCGTCTAGCAGCCGGTTTGCCTGCACATCAGCTACCTTGCTGGTCTGCAGAACTGTGGCAATTTAGGCACGTAGTCACAGTCAAACAGCGTGGAAACAGGCCCTTCGGCCCACCTTGCCCACAACTGACCAACTTACACTAGTACCACCTGCCTGTTGACCCATGTCTCGAAAAAAAAGGACTGGACAAGCTAGATGCAAGAAAAATGGTCCCAATGTTGGGGGAGTCCAGAACCAGGGGCCACACTGTCTAAGAATAAAGGGGAGGCCGTTTAAAACTGAGGTGAGAAAAAAACCTTTTCACCCAGAGAGTTGTGAATTTGTGGAATTCTCTGCCACAGAGGGCAG
This sequence comes from Rhinoraja longicauda, assembly GCF_053455715.1. Taxonomy (NCBI): domain Eukaryota; kingdom Metazoa; phylum Chordata; class Chondrichthyes; order Rajiformes; family Arhynchobatidae; genus Rhinoraja; species Rhinoraja longicauda. The sequence continues at coordinate 11,322,696 of NC_135993.1, forward strand.
TGGAGGCCAATTCACTGGATGAATTTAAAAGAGAGTTAGATAGAGCTCTTAGGGGCTAGCAGTATCAAGGGATATGGGGAGAAGGCAGGCACGGGTTACTGATTGTGGATGATCAGCCATGATCACAATGAATGGCGGTTCTGGCTCGAAGGGCCGAATGGCCTCCTCCTGTACCTATTTTCTATGTCTCAATGTAAACTTGTCCTGTCCATGTACATGTCTAAATATTTCTTAAACGTTGCAATATTGCCCGCCTCAACTACCTCCTCCGGCAACTCGTTCCATACACCCACCACTCTTTGTGTGAAAACGTTACCCTTCATGTTCCTTTTAAATTATTCCCCCCTCAAATTATTCCCCCCCTCAAATTATTCCCCCCTTAAACCTATGTCCTCTGGTTCTCGAGTCCCCTACTCAGGGCAAAAGACTCCCAATCGCCTACCCAATCTCATGATTTTGTACACCTCTATAAGGACACCCCTCATCCTCCAGCGCTCCAAGGAGTCCTAGCCTGGTCAACCACTGCCTGCAGCTCGGGTCCTCAAGTAGGGTTGTCAACTGTCCCATATTAGCCGGGACATCCCGTATATTGGGATATACTAAATTAAATTTGGATATACCAAACTAAATTAGTTTGTCCCATACGGGACCGCCCTTGTCCCGTATTACGCCCGGGGGGTCGCAGTAGGCCCGGACACTGTAGGCCTGGACACTGTAGGCCCTGAGGCCACTGTAGGCCTGGACAGTGTAGGCCTAGACAGTGTAGGTCCGGACACTATAGGCCCGGAGGCCTTGGCACCGCCTATCGGAGGTTGCGTAGCAACCCGCCTCCCGGCCCGGGCGGCTGCGATTGGTGGAGTGGGAGCACGTGGCCGCTGGCTGGGCGCGGTCACGTGGGGCGCGGGGCGGTGACGTCACCTTTTGTCCCGTATTTGGGTGTGAGCAAGTTGGCAACCCTAGCCTCAAGTACTGGCCACATCCTCGTAAATCTTCCCTGCATCCTTTGCACTTCCCTGACATCTTCTCCAAGTAGATTTGAAAGACGTTTGAAACATTCTCTGATCCTGTAGTTCACTTCTCTGTCTGAGCACGTCCATTTGGCCACAAAACCCTTTTCCAAACTTCTGCTAAACACTTTGGGCTTGCGATCTGGTCTGGTTTGGCATTGATATGGTCAGGTTTCCCTTTATGTTTTGAGATCCAACCCATTTTGGCTCTTTGTTGAACCATCCTTTCAGTTCCACTCTCTGTAACTTTTCAAAATCCTTTCCCCTTATGCTATGCATTGCCCTTTGAACCCCTAATCCATTAACTGGTTCCTCAACTGTCATTGAACGATGCAGCTTCAAAACAGGCCATTTGGTCCATCAAGTCCATGCTGACCCATTCTATATTATCCCACTTTCTCACCCACTTCCTACACATCCAGTGCTTTTTTTACAGAGGGCCAATAAACCTACAAACCTGCACGTCTTTGTGGGATCTTGAACTTCCTACATATACAGTTTTAGTCTCCTAATTTGAGGAAACACATCCTTATAATTGAGGCAGTGCAGCTTAGGTTCACGAAATTGATCCCTGGGATGGTGGGACTGACATATGAGGAAAGATTGAAAAGATTAGGCTTGTATTCACTGGAATTTAGAAGGATGAGAGGGGATCTTATAGGGACGTATAAAATTATAAAAGGACTGGACAAGCACGATGCAGGAAAAATGTTCCCAATGTTGGGCGAGTCCAGAACCAGGGGCCACACTATCTTAGAATAAAGGGGAGGCCATTTAAAACTGAGGTGAGAAGGAACTTTTTCACCCAGAGAGTTGTGAATTTGTGGAATTCTCTGCCACAGAGGGCAGTGGAGGCCAAATCACTGGATGAATTTAAGAGAGAGTTAGATAGAGCTCTGAGGGCTAGCGGAATCAAGGGATATGGGGAGAAGGCATGCACGGGTTACTGATTGTGGACGATCAGCCATGATCACTATGAATGGCGGTGCTGGCTCGAAGGGCTGAATGGCCTCCTCCTGCACCTATTTTCTGTGTTCTATGGATAGGAAATATTGGAGGAATATGGGCCAAAGGCGGGTAAATGGGACTAGCTTAGATGGAGCAATTTGGCCGGCATGAACAAGTTGGGCCGAAGGGTCTGTTTCCCCGCTGTATGACTTACGCCCGGAGGAAACCCATAGGAGAGCGTGCAAACTCCACACAGGCAGTACCCGAGGCCAGGATCCAACCCGGGACTCTGGCGCTGTGAGGCAGCAGCTCGACCCGCTGCGCCACCGTGCCACACAAACAGCCAACCGTCAAAAATATACCGAAGACAAATGTTATGATGTTATGTTCAAGCAAATAATATTGCCGCTGAGTAGTTTTCTGCAGATAGAATCTTATTAAAGAGGCAGACATTTATGCACCTGGGCAGATTTATTGCATTCCATGTAAGCAGGAGTTGATGGGGCTTGAAAGAAAATTATCTGCCTGTGTTTCTAGCCCTGCATGCTTCAAACAGAGCGAACACATTTATTGGTAAAATAAGATTGAATTTCTGCGTTGTAATTTTGACAGTA